>NC_133501.1:8537277-8578130 GCF_025370935.1 Choristoneura fumiferana | reverse complement strand
ACTGTACCAACTGACTTTAATTCGAAATAATGACATAAATCTCCAAAAATTCGTTAAGTACCTATTACTTGTGTAATGTTGTTTCAATCTGTACAATTGTGACGCATCGCCCTCTATACCTACACTATATACTATATCACCTAATCTAATGCAGCTACGTGCAAGTGGCAGATTGTCGCAGACGCAGCTAACGTCACGTACGCAGCAATAGATCGTTTGTGACGCGAGCGCTGCTGACCTATTTGCGTTTGGATTATTAATTAGATGCGTAGATGGCATGGAAGGCTATAAATATAAACATGCTCAGAGTTTCTCTACGGCAGGCGTTTTCAACCTTTTGGTTTTAACAGCACACTTTTCGTTCATCAAAGTTTCACGGCATATCAATAAAAAATACCCAAGTGCTAGTCGGACTGGCGCTTAGAGGGTTCCGTACAGTAAACCCATAATATTTATATATACTTAGGTACGAAACCCCAAAGCTATATATCAAAATAGCTATTCATGATTTCAATACAGCATTATACTTCGCGGCAATCGCGGCACACATGGCGGGCATTCGAAAATCGAAGTTCGTGTCGTTCCGTCCCCTGACACTTATACTATTTAATACGAGAGTGAGAGGGACGGTACGATACGAACTTCGATTTTCAAATTTCGGCGTAGGCCCTCTGAAAATATTCGCGGCACACCGGTTGAAAACGTCTGCTCTACGGGATCGAATCAGAAGTGAGATACGTAAATTTATAAACGCTCACATAGCCAAGCGAATTGTCCATTGCCACTTCAACAACAGCGGACTGGACGTCCTACGGCTGTTACAATGATGATGATGAACATTATGCCGAGCCGGTATCCGATTCGCAACCGCAACGGCAGTCTGTCTTAGTGTTGCCGAAAAATCGATAGTTTTAATCGGAAAGAGGCCATACTATCGATAGTATTGATAGTATCGATATTATTGCTGTCTAATAATACAAAACTATCGATAGTATCGATATTATTGCTGTCTAATAATACAAAACTATCGATAGTATCGATAGTATTGAACAGAAATTTCTATCGCTTTTGCTCAAACTATCGATAGTCTATCGAAACACTATCGATAGTGGACTATCGATCGGCAACACTAGTCTGTCTTTCGTGTCGTCTATTTATAATAATACTCGTATTGTTGTGTCACATTGTGTTGTTGTGAATAAATGCATTCTTTCGTATCTTTAAACTGGGCCCTATGACTTCACGTCATGTCGGCCATGACGAATAACCTGCTCTCCAAAACATTAGGTCCTTTGCCCCGCACTTGGCACTGCATCGGGGAAGTGCTGACGGACGTTGGGTCGTCAAACTCATTAACTTTCAGTGCCTTTAGTGTAAGTTTTGGTTACAAAATACGTCTCGATCGCGTTCGCGTTAAAATCTCAATTTGTATGGAAACACGAATAGCGCCTGTAGCGGAACGTTTGCGATGTTCGTGTTTCCATACAAATTGAGATTTTAACGCGAACGCGATCGAGACGTATTTAATAACCGAAAACTTACACTAAGGGCACAGTGCGTTTCCGATCTTGCGATGACTTATCATTATGTTTATCAATCTTAGCAAAAAGGTGATTTTTGGCACGGTAATGATTGACAAAGATACAAAACATACAGTCACCAGGGGTGCCCTTTATGTCACATAACATTAATTATCCTAATATGAATTCGCATAACCGATTTGGCGTAGCATAATTGTGAATAACAACGAACTTGCATGATTATAATGAAGCATAACACTTATTTAGCATAATAATGAATCCGCATAATTGAAATATGAATAACATTATTAACTATAAATTAAACTGCTATAAAATTAATACGCACAATTTTATCAAGCGACTGAATTAGCTTGTTAAAGGCAAAACCGACTCGGTTAGGTTAGGTTAGGTTACGCTACGCTTCGCTCCCGCCTTAGCCTTCGATGTTAGAATATAATAGTGTAATATGTAATAGATATTTTCACATACCTAGTAGTTCACTTCTCAGATCTAATTGAACTGAGTAAATAAAACAATAATCATTTTACTTATCGTAATAATTTTTCACTTAATGCAAGTAACACTTTATGTATATTGTTTGGCAAGTAATTAAAATAATCATTTTATATTTATAAATAGAAAAAATACTCTTTTATACTAATGCAAAGTAAATGACAAATTTATGCCAACTTACCGTTATGCCAACCCATATTATGCGCGTTTACATTATGCGTATTCAGTTATGCGAATTAATAAATATGCGAAATACCGTTATGCCAATTTCAATTAGGACAATTAATTTATGCGAATTAATATAGACCCAGTCACCAGCACTTTAACAACAAATACAAAAAGAAGTTAAAAATTAAAGGGGAAAATTAGGGGGGGTTTTTTTCATCGGCGGCCAAGGTGACAGCCGGCAGTTGCTAGGGGCAACTGAACTCTTCACGTACGACTCCGAATCGCACTTGACCGATTTTACTTTATCTCAGCCGAGCTTGTTGACTACATGTTTATAACAGTAGATTAAGCCAAAAATACATTCCGTGGGTTTAGGTGGGCGTACGCACACCCAAGGCCGTTCCTATCGAGTGTTATTTCCAAACAGTTCCAACTGATTGCTTTTTATGGCCTTTATTCGGGTGTGTAATGATCGGTATAACAACATTTGATATAATTTCAAAGGATAGGAGCTTCACAGAACTTTTTTATAAAATAAACCTAACTTAACCTAACCCACAGTACATCAAATCGAATTAATAACAATAGAAATAAGTTTGGTTTTTAAGATAAATTGCATTATATCGAATGAAAATTATATCAATTGTTTGAAGGATATATCCGCCTTTATTCGGCACACTATGAGCATTACTAGAGTAAACCCGCGGCTTTGCACGCGATAACTTTTAGAACCGGCAGTTTAATTGATATTCCGGGTTTTTATTAAATTCCCATGGGAATTAACAGAAATGACATTATGATTTCATTAACGTTGCGTGCGCATAAAATACCTCCGCTAAATTTCATGTTTTCTAATCCTAATTCTTATCCGATCCGGGATAAAAAGTAACTTGTGTTATTCCAGACCTCCAGCTATCTACATACCAAATTTTATCAAAATCTGGCTAAGCGTTTTAGCGTAAAGGAGTAACGTACACACACACATGACACAAACTCATTCATAACCTTTCGCATATTTATAATATTGATAGAATTGTAACAATATGCGTGTCAAATGAAAGCTTTATAAATAGCCCATTCTAAATATATTTTTCACTTCTCATGCTCGTAAAGTTCGTGTTTATGCTGTATCTAGTCGACATAAAATTACTTTTTATGCTCTAGTGCATTAAATAAAATGTTCGTCAAAGACCAAGGAAATCAGGTGTTAACAGCCACAAAATTTCTATATAAATATTTTCTTAATAATTCTTAATTTGTATAAAATTAAAAATCAACTTAATAAATAAAAATAAATCTAATAACTAGATATTTATAATAATATTAGCAATGTATCAAAAATAAAAGGTACGTAATAAGTGAACAATGTTTGCACTGTTGTTATTTCATCTCGCAATCGAAGTGAAAAGTAGAGTGTAAAACTCGAGCATCAAACCCATTTTCCCCTCGACGTGTCTATCCTATATCCGCGTCTATAGGCTATATGAACATCTCGGGTAAAATGGCTCGTTTTATGCTCTTGATAGATTAGGTAGATTTTAGTTGGTAGATTGTACATCTACCATTCTTTCTATTTATATATTCATTCAGTTCATACCTCCAAAACAAAAAACTCCGAGCAACATCGCTCGCCCAACTACTCACACTTTATGGGCACATTAGTTCAGCAGTTGTGCCCACATTTATGGGGGCATCGCACGCCCTAAATACCCCATGATCAGTAACGAGTTAACCGAATAGGATGAGGTAACGCCTTGTTTATGTCGCGGCCGCGGCCATCTGGTTACGGGCTATATTCTATTTGTTCTAACATGATTCAAATGACAGATGTCAAACTGACGTAACTAGAGTCCCTCCTAATGTTACGCAAACTATCGATACTGTTGCATGTACCTAGTGCTAAAAGTGGCAACAGCATTATTTGTTGGTTTAAACGTTACGCTATCGAACTGAAAGTCTTATTTGAATTTTAAAATATAGTATATTAACATTTGGAGTGTCACTTTCCGGCTCTGACGAACAATCTTGCAAAATAATAATAAGTTCGTTTATTTTACCGCTTTCATTTTTACCGATAACCCGCACCTCTAGCAATTGCGGCCTATTGAGACAACACTGTAAGGGCGTTCATTAAAGAAAGTATAAGTTAATATAACACAGTGCCTACGCAGTAACTTAACAATTTGTTAGCAACATTCAGTTCAAATATTCGAAAAGAAAACTTTTAGCAAAAAAGTAAAACCGACTCCAAAAAAAATAACAAAATAGTCACCGACTTCGAGCTAGTAGGTACCTACCTATCTAGAAAAATATTTTCAAGGGTTTTGTAGTCGGTTCCATTTTTTGTTATTTTTTTATTTTTTTGGAGTCGGATTTACTTTTTTGGTTAAAATTTTTCTTTATTTCTTACTTTTTAGTGATTTGTAGCCAAAGTACATCTCACAACGATTCCATTTAGTTACGTTGTTATATAACAGAGTTCCGTTGCCTACCTTCCGGCTTCAGCATCAGATCAGTTCGAAAGAATCATTAACTTAAAGCTTCTTCTTAGTCGTTTATCTAAGTTTATTAATCATGATCGTTTATAGACGCGCGCGCAGTACTTAGCTTTGACGAGTTCCATTGGCCATCTACGGTCTTCATCATCAGGTTCAGTTTACCAAATGATACTTTCTGAATGTAAATGCTTATCTATCTTAATGCTAAAAATGCCAAAATCGCCATAGGTGTGCCTATAAAATTTGAGGTTTTGCCCTCGATTTCCCTGGGATCCCATCATCAGATCCTAATTTGCTGCTTATGGGACCTAATTGAAAGCAAGATTGTTTTTTTGAATCTTTTTGTATTTTTTATTTCAATTCCAAATTTTTTACTTTTACGGTCATCCCGTAAAACCTAAATTGAAAATACAAACAACCATCAGTGGTGTAGCGGTATATACCTACGGATTTTACCGAGGACCTGGGTTCGATTCCCAGTTATGGTCTTATTTTTCTGTTTTTTCTGTGCATCTATATTTCAGTTTGTATTTTTAATTGAAAGCATTCATAGACGAACTAAAAAAATTCATATCGGTTCATAAATGACGGAGTTCTGAGGTAACAAACCGAATTGTTAAAAGATCCTGTGTGAGTAAAACAGACACATATATTAATAGTTGATCGCTGGCGGTTCACACTGCCGGCGAGAACTCGCTCTTACATCATTTGTCGCAGCGACAATAGCTATAAGACTCGCTGAGCCATAATAGCTCAGCGATACTCGCTCAGCGCTGTTAGCTTGGCGGCCGCCTGGCTCGAGGGAGTAGAGCGAGTAATCGCCCGTCGTGCTCGAACACTCGGTTTTCACTGCTCGCCCACTCGTTTCTGGTTACTCGCTCTGCTCGCTTCTCGCTCATCGTCGGCGGTGGGACAAGTGCCTAATTATGTATAGCCGCATACATAACTTTCCCTTAACTGTCCCGGGTTCGATTCCCGGCCGGGGCAGAAATATGTATGAATAATACGAATGCTTATTCTCGGGTCATGGAAGTTTAATATGTATTTAAGTATGTATCTATATAATTATGTTTATCCGTTGCCTAAGTATCCTGTAGTATGGCAATTGGCCACTTTCAGTGTTAGCGGTAACACAATAGTTTACTGCTACATAAACGCATATTGCTTGTGTCAGCGACAATCATGATGTATATAATCTAAGGTATACTTAATAAAAAGGGTTCTTGTTCTCTTTACACACAACTACAGATATCGTCTTATTGACTACCACCTCCCAAATCTCCTTATCTTACATCCATAGTACAAGCTTTACAAGACTAGGTCAGTTTGGTGTTAATTGTCCCATAATACTATTTTTTTTTTATTAAAGGTACACTGACTTAAGGTGATTTCCCACCGGCGAGGCGAGACGAGGATGAGCGAGAAGTTCCTATACAAAACGCGCGATATCGTGCAAACTCGCACCGGCTCGCAGGAGACATCCCAATACTAAAGGTGATTTTCTAATTTTCTTATGGAGGGCGGGCGCGCGAGTATGCATGGGATGCATTGCATACAAATTTTAATTCACGTCTCGCCACCGCCTCGCCGGTGGAAAATCACCGTAATACCAATTCCCGCCGATCCTCGCCCCGTCTCGCCTCGCCGGTGGAAAATCACCTTTACCCTATCGAGTGGGGTATCGTTCTGTACTTAGGTGAAGCATGTTGAATAGATAAACACTGTTTTTAGGGTTCCGTACCTCGAAAGGAAAAAACGGAACCCTTTAGCCTTATAAGATCACTTTGTTGTCCGTCCGTCCGTGTGTCAAGACCCTTTTTCTCAGGAACGCGTGGAGGTATCAAGCTGAAATTTATATCAAATACTAAGGTCTACTGTCCTTTGCAGCTGTGAAAAAATCAAACTTCTAAGCCAACGCAATCAAAAGATGCAGCCGTTAATGCTGCAAATTTCCGCAAATTTTCGAAACTCGCAAGGGAACCAAAACCTACAGGGTACTTCCCGTGAACTCAGAATCTTGAAATTTGGTACGAAACAACGTCTGAAAATGATTTTTCATTGGCGTGGCGAGACGAGACGAGACGAGAATTGAAATTTATATGGCGGCTAATTTGAACTCTCATCTCGTCTCGCCACGCCGGTGGAACATCATCATTATAGCACAGATAAAGGAAAAATTGCGAAAACCGTAAATTTTTAGTTACATCATATAATAAAAATATTTTTAATAATTTTAAACTTACTACCTACAGGTTTGTACGGAACCCTCGGTGCGCGAGTCCGACTCGCACTTGGCCGGTTTGTATTAAACATTGGAAAACAAAGAAATGATAAGCCACTAAGATCAGTTTTTTTTACAATTTATTCCCAAGAACTTCCCATTGACCTATGCTCTTGACATTTGGTGATAATACTGATTGTGGCGTATATTTCAATAACATAAATACCAATACATTATAATATATCATTTTTTTTTCTTTAAAATTCCCGACTTTGTCTTGGTCACTCTTGGTCTTATTTATTCTGTAACTTGGTTTTGCGGTCAAATGCGTAGCAAATAACTTAGGTAACCTTATTTCCATTATTTAGAGTAGAGATGTCTCGTTGCGCGAGTCCAACTCTTCGTGGTTGTCACATATTTTAAAAGATTCTATTTAACTTGCAATGTATCTTGTATGTATCTATGTATGTGCGGGTCTAATGTTGCAAATTAAATTTGACCCACTTCTATAAATTTGGCACACTTATGTAAATTGAGTGACAATATACAATAATCTGGTAGTGACATTCAGGTAATCCGGCCAGGATCGTCTCTGCAGGACGGAATTCTTCAACGTTAATGGCATTTGTTAATAATTAATCGTTAGTATAGCTAATTTAATTTTGTTTAACATTTGCATGTCGTTTTCTACGAGTAGTCGACTGAATACTGTGCCACATGTACAACAACATCTTATGTATTCTATATTATGTATTCTAGCAAATAAAGCATTCTCATTCTCAAATGCAGTTTGGGTGACAGACAACGCAAATACAGTCAACAAAAAGTACAGTCAGCAAAAAAAGCTTTTATTAAAAATTAATAAAATTTTACCAAACCTTATTAATTATGAGCAATTATGCAAATGAGTAAATGAATAGTTATTTTATTTTTAACCGACTTCAAAAAAAGGAGGTTAGCATTTCTCTTTTTTTATGTTTGTTACCCGTTTGAACTCCGTCATTTATGGACCGATTTGAATCTTTTTATTGCAGATCGTTTGAAAATGCCTTCAATTAGGTCTCATAAGCACCAAATCAGGATCTGATTGTTAGATCCCAAGGAAATCGAGGAACTCATCAAATATTGCAGGGACACCTATGGTTATTTGGATATATTTAGTAGCAATTCGTTCGTTCTTGAAAATCATCATTTGGTGATGTGGAACTGATGATGAAGATGACGGTTTACTAATGTTTCGGCGAATAACGTTTGGCAATCAGTTTCATTTCGCAACTTTTCATTTCCCAACTGTTTAATATTTCTGAAACTGTAAATATTTCAGGATTTTTATAAACCTAACCTAACCTAAAGGGTTCTACACGATGACCCTGAAATATATCCTGAAATATTTACAGTTTTAGAGTTTGCGAAATGAAAAGTTGCGAAATTAAACAGGTTGCCAAACGTTACGTTGCGAAAAGGCAGTACTCGGAAGATCACATTTGGCCAACAGAGCTACTACTCAAAACCAGTAGGTACCTCACGAATTGAACTTCAATTACTTTAACACATTTGCTTAGCAATTTATGCTCATCGTAATACATATGGTGAAATCGAACGGGTGGTGAAGCACCAGGACTCCTCAATAATTAACGTCTCTGCACCGGAAATTATTACACTATCAGTGCCCTAACTTACGGTGCCCACGCTTCACTTACAGAGTCACACAAAACCATACTGAAGGTTTTCCTGAGCTATGGAGCGCAGCATGCTTGGAGTGGGAAGGATTGACGGTGCCGACACAAAACAGAAAAGTACAGAAATCAATCTACATACAAAAGTGCACTCGAGCAACGCACACATAGACACTGCTCACGGACACGATATCTCGGACCGGTTGGGACCAGTGCGAGCGCGAGTGCCATCCGCTTGAGACACGCGTCTGTGAACTTTTTTGTTCAATAATGGAGAATATTACTATGTCGGCTTAGCTGCCGACAGGGGAAGTTGGAAGTCCGAGGGAGAGGCCTTTGCCCAGCAGTGGGACATAGAAAATGGCTAACGAAAAAAATGGAGAATGCGAATTTATTACACTTTAAAATATAATAATCGTGCATTACGCCAATATCGAGATCGTCGCAAGATATTATCTGTGACAAATTTGTAATATAACAATGACCTTAACATTAAAATATTTTAGTTATTATTATATTTCCATTCTTCCCGTTTCATTCTCAACAATAAATCCAACAACCAGATAAGAGTGCCACTACCACAATAGTTTTTTGTGCATAAGCCATATAGTTGACAACCCTAGAGCGTCCGCCGAGCATAGGTATGAAAAGTGAAGTACATACAGGAGATTGACATCTGTACCTTTCTGTTTTGTGGTGCTGCGTTCTAAAACACGCACTGTCGATTTTGGTGCAAAGACTACAATACAATACAATACAATACAATACAAAGACTCTTTATTGTACACCAGACATAGTAAGCGATACAGAAAACAGATACATAGAGAAAAAAAAATTACAAGGTGAGCAATAGGCGGCCTTATCGCTACCAGGTTGAAGTGGGACTGGGCCGGCCACGTCAGCCGAATGCATCCAGGTGGGCTAAAAATGACACAGAGTGGGTGCCATAGACGGATCGCGACGGCAGGGTAGGCCCAGACCACAGAATAAGTAATAGTCCCAGACGGAGATGGCGGGACGACGGATGTATGTTTCGACGACTGGCCTCGGGCTGCTTTGGATAGGGAGGAATGGAGGACATGGGAGGCCTTTGCCCAGGCAGTGGGACATCAATCCAGGCTAGATAATAACAATAATCTGTGCCCGCGCCTGCGCCTGCGTGTACTAAGATTTATATCGACGACCAGAGACGACCGGATGGCCTAGTGGTTAGAGAACCTGACTACGAAGCTTGAGGTCCCGGGTTCGATTCCCGTGTCGGGGCAGATATTTGTATGAAAAATACGAATGTTTGTTCTCGGGTCTTGGGTGTTTAATATGTATTTAATTATGTATCTATATCTATATAATTATACATATTTATCCGTTGCTTAGTACCCATAACACAAGCTTTGCTAAGCTTACTTTGGGACTAGGTCAATTGGTGTGAATTGTCCCGTGATATTTATTTATTTATATCAGCCAGTTTCTTTTGACTGCGTAGCTGTTTGTAAAATAATATCGATGCGATATAATACGCTAAAGGCGTCAATGTTATTGTCGCTTAATCTTTTTGATAAGCAAACCTTCCTTCCATGATTTTTTGCGTCTCAATTGTTCCGAAAACAAGGCGTCATGCCTCCAAGTGTTCATAACATGTTGATGTGTATAAGTGCATATATTATTATGGATTTAATGACTGGGTTTAACCTCGAACTACTAGAACGCAATATAAATGTGTTATTTTACTACTGGTTATTAATTATAAACAATTACTTTGCACAACCGCGACTTTTTTTTTTTTTTTTTATTCGACTGGATGGCAAACGAGCAAGTGGGTCTCCTGATGGTAAGAGATCACCACCGCCCATAAACATCTACAACACCAGGGTATTGCAGATGCGTTGCAACCTAGAGGCCTAAGATGGGACCTCAAGTGCCAGTAATTTCACCGGCTGTCCTTACTCTCCACGCCGAAACACAACAGTGCAAGCACTGTTGCTTCACGGCAGGATTAGCGAGCAAGATGGTGGTAGCAATCCGGGCGGACCTTGCACAAGGTCCTACCACCTGCACGCTACGTCTACTTATGCAACAAATGTGTGTTCATGCAGCTCCTCTGCCTCTACACTGTCAGAAAGAACACACACAACTATCATCGCCACACTACATTGACGCGTTCGTTTTACCAGAACTCTGAGGACGAACTCTCGTTGAGTAACTAGGGACTATAATATAGAGGAAGGTAAAATAAAATTGTATAAAACTACTTCATCATTGTGTTCTATGTATCTGAACTGACGTCATTTATCTATCCAGACAGTCCACAAACAATTTCAATTCTTTAATCTACCTCAAACAAACAGACATTATCTTTAACAGATCCGCTCTCCGTGAAGGTCAAAAAGCGACTGCACGGTAAACAAATATGGCCGCGAACGTTGAACCTGAACCGCAACTTTTATTTGTGGTCACAGCGGCGCTAGCGTCTAACGCAAACATCGATTTAGTACGCGAAAATGTTAGTTCCCGTTTTGTTCACCGGTATGAGTAACTTTGTAGTAAACCGCGGGAATGAGGGCTATCGCGAATGAATTCGCCACTAGAGGCGCAGTGTATGCGGAGTCTCCGAAATGTCAAATCTCAAGTTTTTGGGTGAGCTAACGCGGGTTTATATAATTAAATAATTTGTGAATATTTTGCAATATCTGAAATTAATTATGGCAAATAGCGTTCCGGGCAATGAAATGTCTGTTTTTGAGACATTTTTGTCTTCGGAAACCTTTGTCCTCCCTTTTTTCTCGAACAAACGGGGACTATGCAACACTGTGCATGCTCGATATTTTATGGTACGTGTTAAGGTGTATTAAATATGATTTTAATCTAAACTTTGTTTCCACGCCCGTAATAACAGACTTTGAAAGCCATAACTTAAAAACCTCACGCAACAGTGCGCCATCTAGTGAGACAAAAAACGATAGCCCTCATTGGATTGAATTTTCGAATGCCGGTATCCACGTTATGCTTGCGGCAACCGCGGCGCTAGTGTCTATACTTAAAAAATAAATTTGTATTGATAAAAATAGTTCAATTTTTTGCCACTGGTATGAATAAATTTGTTGAAGATAAACGCGGGAAATTGCAAACGATTCTAAAATGGCGGTTACAATCTTACAATGTAGTAGATAGCGATAATTTGCCGTCAATCAACTTGTACCTTGCAACACATTGAATTTATTCAATTGATTCTAGAGTCATTTGAAGTCCTTGCCTTCTGGATATTTTTATGCAACTCACAACACACACATCGGTTTAACCAAATTTAAATTTAAACAAAATTTGCGTAAAAAAGCAAACTGTCTGACAAAATAGTTAGCAAGTCAGAGAAAAACAAGTTTAGCTTAGTCATATTCACGCCACGCTATATAAGATTCAATATTTATTTACTACTTAGGTAATTTGCGTAAAAGCAAAGTTAGTACCTATATACTTGCATATTTTATGTTCTGCTATCAAAACAAACCCAGACTAGACGAAATTTCTAGATAAGATAAACATAAAATTTCACTGCGATTACAAATCAAATTCAATTCAATTTTACTCGTAAAAACCTTTCCACGTAAGCCACACTCGGTACCAGGCTGGCATACTTGCCCTGGGAGCTATCGATCGGCCAGGACCTTTCTTTGCCCAAGGTCAAAAACCCAGACGTCTCGCAGACGGGTTCGACAACCTGCGTGTTTTGAAAATTCACCTAAGCTTCCTGCGTGCCCTGGTCGCCTGGTAACTCAGACGAGATAGTGCCTGTAAAAGTGGCACTAGGTCCTTGATATTGCGACAAGTCTAGATTGGAAAAGTCGCAACATAACCTAACCTATCTAAGGCACAAGTTAGGAAAAAATCTCTCATACGTGTAAAAGTAATAAGTAATGTAAGTAAAACCTAGGAATTGGTAAGTCTTTTACTGAGTCTAGAAAAAAGCGCGAAAAAGTCTAGAAAAGGGGGCGCGGCTGACCGAACGCCCGAGCCTAGGTAAAGATGACTTAATTTACTTAACCCCTAGACTAGACAGACATTAACTCAATATTCATTAAAAATATTTTTCAAGTTATAAAGAAAAATCGTTAAATCGTGATATTCTGGACACCAATTGACCTAGTCCCAATTCCCAAAGCAAAGCTTGTGTTAGTTAGGAGCTTAAGGGTACTAGGCAACGGATAATAGTAGATTATTGTCGATATAAGCTAAAGTTTCTGGTGTCTGGATCTCGGCGGAGCGAGGATAGGATAGGTAAATGAAGTGTTTCTATTGGTTCATGCAAAATGCAAAACCCCTTCGGCCACGTAACCGGAGTTTCGTAACCAGTTGCGGAAGAGCTTTTTCGGTCTTGTTCGAAACCGGTTGCGAACAAAAACTATTTTGTTCTCGTACGAAACCAGTTACCAACGAACACTTTTTGTTCTTGCGCGAAACTAGGATCAGTGATCGACTTCTGGTTTTTTACTAAAGCTTATTTTCACAGTATCTTTTTTTTCCAATCAGATTCGACACAGACAACTGTACACGTGGGTACTTTTGTGTAGTTATGCAAACTTAACATAACCTAAACCTACCTATGTTCCTGTGTCGATCAAAATTGGGAAACAACGTGATTGTTAAAATAAGATTGTATACTTTATTACATATTGAAATTTGTGAATAAGTTTCAAAAGAAGATTCTATATTCTGTAAGGTACACCAGTTCAGAAAACAGAATTATTTTTCTTCATTCGAAACCAGGTTTCTGAAAAAGAAAAACAATTCTGTTTTCTAAACTGGTTTCGAACCTTTGGTTTCCAAAGTGGCCGAAGGCTGCAAAACACGTTCCTCGCACATACAACTCTTGCGAAAACGCACTCTTAGGGGCTGTTTCACCATCCATTGATTAGTGTTAACTGACGGTTAAATGTAATGCCGTCTCCGTCTATTCGAACAACACATATCACCATCATCGTGTCAGCCGAAAGACGTCCACTGCTGGACATAGGCCTCCCCCAAGGCTCTCCACTCAGACCGGTCTTGTGCTTTTCGCATCCACCGCGATCCCGCGATCTTAACCAGGTCGTCGCTCCATCTTGTTGGAGGCCTACCGACAGCTCGTCTCCCGGTCCGCGGACGCCATTCGAGAACCTTTTGACCCCATCGGCCATCAGTCCTGCGAGCAATGTGCCCCGCCCACTGCCACTTCAGTTTCGCAATTCTTCGGGCTATGTCGGTAACCTTAGTTCTACTGCGGATATCATCATTTCTTATTCTACACAACACATATAACCGTCAGTTAACACTAATCAATGGATGGTGAAACAGCCCCTTAGTTTTTGTTTAAATTTTCTTCGTATTTATTAAAAGGAAGTAGATATGAACCCTTCTGAACTTTAAGCATATAAGTTCTCAAGAAGATGGCGACTGATGGGAAAACATTATAGAAGTGGCCTTCTTTCCATCGATGGTGAAATCGTTTGAAGTCGTGCCAAAGTATAATCGTCGTAAGTGAAAACATCATTATAAATAGAGTACTTAGATAAAAATACGTAAACAAGTCAAAACAGTACAGATATAACCTAACTAAGGCACTTGTCCCACCGCCGACGATGAGCGAGAAGCGAGTAGAGCGAGTAACTAGAAACGAGTGGGTGAGCAGCGAGAAGCGAGTGTAGTTTTGTCGCTGGCTGTAAGCGAGTGTTCGAGTGCGACGGGCGATTACTCGCTCCACTCGACTCGCTCGAGCGGGGCGGCCGCCAAGCTGACATCGCTGAGCGAGTTCTCGCCGACAGTGTGAACAGCCAGCGATCAACTATTAATATATGTGTCTCTTTTATTTGTTTTTATTTGTTTGTTCTTGTATTCTTTACAATTTTGTAAATGTGTTTTCTCTTTTTTTTGTCATGATGTGTTGGCTGAATAAACATATTTCTATTCTATTCTTTTACTCACACAGGATCTTATATCTTTTGTTCGCTTCTTGAGCGAGAAAATAGTCGATAGCCAATCGTTTCCTCGCTGGCGGTGAGACAACTGCCTAACAATAAGTCGGAGTCGGGGGCGACTTTGTCACTTAAAAGTTCAATATCTCAAAAACGGCTAAACCGACTTTGATGAAACATGCCTAAGAACCATCGCTAGAAAACTTGATTTCAAAAAAAAATCGCATTCAAATCTGTAAGAGCTACGGGGCCACAGAGACAGACGCACATAGCGGCCAAACTTATAACGCCCCTCTTTTTGCGTCAGGGGTTTAAAAAGTATTGATGAGTCAATCAGAAAAGCAGGTGACTTATGAACCCTGGTGCGGCGAAGTTCATAAGTCAAACAAGATTAAGAGAATGTATAGGTAGTGCCACCAGAGTTGAGGTCAAGCACACTAGTGACAAGCAAAATGACAGCGGGATTTTGATATTCAGTCATTCATTTAAATCTCTTCACTCTTATATCTCTTATTGCAGAGGTATTAAATTAAATGAAAATAAACTATTTAAATAATAAATCTGGTTTAATTAGGACCTGTACGATCGGTACGCATTTGAAATGTGACAGATAGGACCACAGATTATTAGAAGAAACTATAACTTGAAAGTCTTGTCTTGATGTATTTCTGTTACGTTTTAATTTTCTGATCTACTTTTGATGCACCACCTGTTGTAAGTTGTAAACTAGTCCTTCCTTCTTTCTGTAAAAAAGGTTGCCTGGAAAAGATCGCTCTTAAGGGATAAGACCGCTTATTGCTTACCTTGTAATTTTTTTTCTCTGTGTATCTGTTTTCTGTATCGCTTACTATTTCTGGTGTACAATAAAGAGTCTTTGTATTGTATTGTATTGTCTTGAATTGATGGAGGTTTTACATATCCAACAAGAGGTAATGGATAGTCTAATCCTGCCGTGAAGCAGCAGTGCTTGCACTGTTGTGTTTCGGCGTGGAGAGTAAGACAGCCGGTGAAATTACTGGCACTTGAGGTATCCCATCTAGGCCTCTAGGTTGGCAACGCATCTGCAATACCCCTGGTGTTGCAGATGTTTATGGGCGGTGGTGATCTCTTACCATCAGGAGACCCACTTGCTCGTTTGCCATCCAGTCGAATAAAATAAAAAAAGTTAATTCATTTCGAAAAAGTTTAATTTTTACTCGACTGCGAAGTATATTTTTCGAACGTACCTATGTACTTATATTTCTTTGGTAATCGCCATTGATGATTCAGTGTACGTAAAATCAAAACGATCTAAATATAGATTTCTCTCCATACATCGCAATAACGCTTAACGTGTGAAATGCATGAACATTACATTTTAAATTAGGATAGTTATCTTGCTAGTGCTATTAGATATGCGCCGGCGGCGATTGGGGAGCATTGACTCTTGTTTATCTTTCGAATACGGTCCTTGAACAACTCCAGCAGTGCCCTTAGTGTAAGTTTTCGGTTATAAAATACGTCTCGATCGCGTTCGCGTTAAAATCTCAATTTGTATGGAAACACGAACAGCGCCTCTAGCGGAACGTTTGCGATGTTCGTGTTGCCAACAAATTGAGATTTTACGCGAACGCGATCGAGACGTATTTTGTAACCGAAAACTTACCCTAGGGGTACAGGGCTACTACGAAACTCGATGTTCGTGTCGTGCGGTCCCTCTGACACTTATACTGTTTAATACGAGAGCGAGAGGGACGGTACGATACGAACTTCGAGTTTCGTATTAGCTTTGCTGAATTTGAACCGGTTTAGATGACATTCGGTATACAGATAGTTTGAGTCCCGGAGAAGGATATACGATAGTTTTTATCCCGGAAAAATTGCATGGTTCCCGCGGGATAGCGATAAACGAATTCTAACGGTAACGGCTAGTGTATATTACATACTAGCTGTATGATGTAATTTTACTTCATCCGCACCAAAAGCTAGCTAGTGGTAAAATTTAAGTTTGAAAAAAAGAAAAAAAAGAGTATTTGTTCCAATAGTTATTTTACAAAAGAGTTACAACTAAGGGTCCTGTGCTCAGTGCTAAGATGCCCTGTGTAACAGGACTCTTCCATAGTGATACACTGTTCGCTACAAGTCGTACAGAGAAGAAACAATAGCTAATTATAAAGGGGAAATAGTTTTTACAACTGTTATTAAGACATTAGGGTTGTTATTATGATCAGTTGAAAAAAATAATGGGCAGTTATTTTATTTTCTGGTGGTTGGTAAATTATTTTAGCAGTAAAACCGGAGCAGGTTGCAGGTGGTAGGACCTTGTGCAAGGTCCGCCCGGATTGCTACCACCATCTTGCTCGCTAATCCTGCCGTGAAGCAGCAGTGCTAGCACTGTTGTGTTTCGGTGTGGAGAGTAAGACAGCCGGTGAAATTACTGGCACTTGAGGTATCCCATCTTAGGCCTCTAGGTTGGCAACGCATCTGCAATCCCCCTGGTATTGCAGGTGTCTATGGGCGGTGGTGATCTCTTACCATCAGGAGACCCACTTGCTCGTTTGCCATCCAGTCAAATGAATAAAAAAAAGTAATAAATAGAAAAATCAGCGGTTATTTCTTCTTACAACTCGGGTTCTTAAATTATTTGAGCAGTGTAATAAATTATTGGCCAGTAAAATAATGGAATGGGCAGTTAGATAAACAGTTCGGCAGTTAATGGTGAAAAACATGTAGTGCACCAAAGTTCATCGCGAAACAACACATTTTGATCAAAAAGAAACGTGTGTAAGTTGTAAATAAATTTAATAATGCTAACGTACTTATCTCAATTTTTTTTTAAAGAACATATTTGACCTATTCGTTATTCATACGAATCGGAGAAGGAACGAAAACATACTATTATTGGTCTAATAAAGTAAAGAAACAGGAGCTCAGTGCTCAGCTAGAAGGTACGATCTTGTATGATTCTTTGTCAGATGCTGTACCTATTTACGTATAGTACTGAAGATTATCATTACCATGAGAGTAAAGAGTCCTCAGAACGTAGATTATCAAAAAAAGTAAAAGATAAAGTAAATAAGTTGTTAGATCTCCAGTTTCATTGTTAGCACTGCAGCCTTATGACCAAAATAACGTTTGTTCATTTTGCGCGAAGGTAAACACAAATTTCAATAACACAAAAAACAATTAGTCATATCGCCGGCGCCTACTATATTTACGAGTAGAAACGTAAATATACACAGCGCCACTAAGTTTCGCCCACTCTACATACGAAATTATCTATTATTGTACTCGTACACTTCTGGGGCCCTAGTGAAAAAGGGGTTAATTCCTTGTTCATATCATGTCTGTGGTTAATTCGGGTACGTATTATAATGTATAAATTTAAAATACATATCGGTTGAAATACATACAGTTGAAATACCGAAAATTTAAAAATATAATGGTTAAAATAAATATTAATCAAAATTCATAAAGCACGTTTTTATACTGGTCGAAATACATACAATTAAAATGTTACATGTTCAGAATATATACAATCAGAATATATAATAGTTGAAAGAAATTAAAATTCCTATAGTACGTTTTTCATAATGGTCAAAATACATACTATAATGCCTAGGTTCATCATCATCTTCAGTCTATTTACGTTGTATTTAAATGTTACATTTTGAAAAATTAAGGACTGTAAGACAATGTCAAAGGAGCTCCGCTTCGCGGAGCTCCTATTCAGCGTAGTTAAGGCGCTTCGCGCCTGGACAAGACTCTAACCTAACCTAACCTATAAGAAACAGACTGATCGGAAGCCGTATTGTCTAACAAGACCTTGGATTTTAAACTAAAGTCTGATCATTATTTGAATAGAAACTTTAGGTGCGACGACGAGCGTGTTAGGTTCAACTATGACCAAGACCAGAATTGTAATACTTATATGCATTTTTCTTAGTGAAAATTCAGTGTCTAGTATGTATTTCAACCATTATAGAAAACATACCGTATAGATTTTGAACGTATACGTTATGAAAATATGCTTTTTGTGCCATATGACTAAGAACCATTATGCATTGTAACCATTATATATTTTGACCACTATGCATTTCAAGCTTATGCGTTTAGAACTTATGTCAAAGAACTTTATATATTTTGATGCATTATATTTTATAATTTTCGGTATTTCAACTGTATGTATTTCAACCGATATGTATTTTAAATTTATACATTATAATACGTACCCGGTTAATTCTGCAGAAGTTGAACAGCTGATTTCGACTTAAACCCCTTTACAAATAAAATAGAAAATAGCTGTGTAATTTCTGCAGACTTAACCCCTTTTTCATAGTGGCCTGATTTTTACCGTATCCTTTACTTATATGGAAATACGTTATTGACGATATATGGTTCGGGACATCTTTAACGTATACGAAACAAAAATGACCTATTATTTCAAGGTAGTAGGGGAAATCGTCAGTTACTGGCCACCTTTCAATAACTAGTCATCCTATACTAAAAAATAATTCTGGTGACCGTTTGTTTAGTATAAGGTGGCCAGTTAGGCAGTTGTCTCACCGCCGGCGAGGAAACGATTGGCTATCGACTATTTTCTCGCTCAAGAAACGAACAAAAGATATAAGATCCTGTGTGAGTAAAAGAGACATATATATTAATAGTTGATCGCTGGCGGTTCACACTGCCGGCGAGAACTCGCTCTTACATCTTTTGTCGCAGCGACAGGAGCTATAAAACTCGCTGAGCTATAAAACTAGCTCAGCGATACTCGCTCAGCGCTGTTAGCTTGGCAGCCGCCCGGCTCGAGCGAGTGGAGCGAGTAGTCGCCCGTCGTGCTCGAACACTCGCTTTTCACTGCTCGCCCACTCGTTTCTAGTTACTCGCTCTGCTCGCTTCTCGCTCATCATCGGCGGTGGGACAAGTGCCTTATTGAAGGTAAATAATTGACACCTTATATTAAAAATGAACTCTATTTATACTGCTCTCATAAGGAATTGGCAGCGCAGCCTGAACCATTCTCTATCAGATGAACTAAGCAAATTGGCCGTATCTTGTCTACAGCATGGTCAAAAACCCCTAAGAACAATAAAACCTCCTAAGGCGACGCGAAATCAATTTACACTTTTTCTCTGTTTACTCGAAATGTCTAAAAATGAGATACTGCCAAGACTGAGGGCAGTATTGGTGACTAGTATTCATTTTTAGTGTAATGTAAGGTCGCCAGTTACTGAATGGTGGTCAGTAATTGGCGATTTGCCCCATAAGCCAAATGTTATAATGCATAACCGCAGTTACGTGTATATCATTATCTTATCGGTTTAACCAAACGCGATAACAATATCGGTTACGCTAGTTCGGTTAGTTTTTTCTATATATGTAATATACATCGTGTCTCTACGCTCTGGACATTGTAAATTATTTGATTAGTTAGATGAATATTTATTTTTTTATTACAGGTGAACAAATTAGCTTGTTGAAGTGGCAATGGGCAGGCCATACAGCACGGAGAACAGATGGCCGTTGGGGGCGAAAAGTTCTCGAGTGGAGAACGCGCGGCAAGCGCAGCGTAGGACGTCCACCAGCGAGGTGGACGGATGACCTGGTTAAAGCCGCTCACGGTGGATGCAGGCCTCTTCTAACCGAAGCAACTGGAGTAAGGTTGCCAGATACATGCATTTCATTTCCGGGACAATTCGAGGGTTACAAAATTGATCGAGGGTTCAAATTGACAAAATCGCTACAATGGGTCGTTTTAAGAAAGTGAGCCCAGATCTTGTCATCACTTGACCTCAAAAACAGTTCTCAGGCATGTGCATTCTGAATACAAGCCGGCAATGTTAACCCCAGCTTCCATTTTTAATATGGAAGACACTGTAATTCCTGGACACGGGACAAGACAGTTCTGAATCCCAGAAACCCCCCCAACGTGGACGTCTCCTGGCAACAGAGGTTAAGGTTCCATTGGGGGCCCCAGGTGGCAACTTCCAAAACTTCGCACATCGGGGCTGTCTGTCCGCAGGTAGTCTAGTTTTACGCTCTTTAAAGCATACTGCACGTTAATGTACTCGGG
Source organism: Choristoneura fumiferana (assembly GCF_025370935.1). Lineage (NCBI taxonomy): Eukaryota > Metazoa > Arthropoda > Insecta > Lepidoptera > Tortricidae > Choristoneura > Choristoneura fumiferana. Next base: position 8,557,537 of record NC_133501.1, on the reverse strand, counting down.
TGCCCTGTGGGCGAGCTGCACGCAACGCTCCGTCAGCTCCCTGCGCGTCCAGTATAATAACGCCTTCAGAGGGCTGATGGCTTTAATGCTAAACTACGGAAAAAAAAGGCATCGCTTCTGACAAGAATACGTGGCAGCACTAACAGCCTCCTGAAGATGATGCTGCAAGAGATGAGTGCTCTATAATGCAAAATTTAATTAATACCACACTATCACTCCTCCAATATGTATACTAACATAGTTATAAGCAAATACTAATAATGTATGGATCTTGTTGTCTGAATAAATAAATGAATTATTATGTTCTTTATTTTTCTGTCATTCTTAGGTTTAGGTTTTTATAAAAGTAAATACAGAAAAGTAATACAATAAATATTATAAAAACCTAACCTAGTTTACCGCCGGTAACGGGGCAGGGCCCAAGCTTTATTACTACTAGCTTTATTATTATTACTATCAAACCAATTGAATCAATTCATGACCCACTGTGGAACCTTTTCTTAGAAAAAGTCATAGTGACATTACATTGTTTGACAAAAAAATCATTATGATTATGACACTTACTGTGCGAACATTCTACAGTGGGTCAGGAATCAAATGGTCCGACTGTACCTAAACCTAAAAAGTCCCCCCCTTGGCAACACAATGTTTCACATTGCACTACAACCAATAATGCGTTTGAGCAGCAATTGGTACCAATTGAAGGACCAATTTGATAAGTCCATAGACCTAACGCTAAATTTGGGACGTTTATTCTATTGAGTCCGACTCAAGCTATTTTTGTATGATTGGATGATGTGATATCATGTGACTGAGTTATACAGGGTGTATGAATAATAAAAGTAACGTTAAATATCCTCCTAAAATCTAACTTTTTTTAACAGATGGTTCTTTGTAAAGTATGTGAGGACTCGTGAGGCTAATATATACTATTATTAGCTTGTTTCTCTGCTACAACAGTAATAAGTACTAGTAAAGATAATAGTTTTTATAAAAAAAAAATTATAGCACAAGCTTTTTTTGCCTACTGTACTTGCAATGTCATCCAACTTACTTTTTTTAAATGAGTCAAAATGCAGTTGCTTTAAAAGAAATAAACAAACAGGACCGGCCCTGTTTTTTGTGTACACGCTCATAGAAACTGACAGGAGCTTCTATGGGTGTGTACACGGAAAACAGGGTCTGTATTTCCATCCCGGTATTATCCGGGCCGGGAAAGAGTGTCACCCAAATTTTTTACTTGTGCTCGTTAATTTCATATAAATTTATTGTGGGTATAGACAACATGAAATGACCTTTTATGCTCTAGTGTAGAGCATAAAGTAAAATCTTGTCTGACCAAGGCAATCAGGTGCCAGCAGCCACAAACAACAAAATAATTATTTTTAAATTCACGTTTTATTTCAGTATCAACTAGGTATTAGCGGGCTGTTTTCCGCAACTCGACGTCTAGTGCACCTATTTTGCGTGATTCAGAATCAATTAACAAAGTGAGCTAATAGTAATAAGTTAATACAATATAGCAATGGATAAAAATTAAGAGTATTAAATAAATGAACATTTGTTTTCACTTTTGCATAATTTCTTCACAATCCCAAAAACCCATTTTATTCACTTGTTGTACAATCTACAATTATATGAGTCTAGTCTTTTCACAGTAAAGCAGGTACAACACAATAGCAGAAATCCTATTTTTGTGTAAAAAAAATGGTATTTCCTACTCAGAATCAAGAACATAATTGATTCTGATAGTTTAAAAATGTCCCCATTTTTTCATACAAAATTCTATGAGTCAGTTTTGTTACGCCCATAATGTGTATGAAAAAAACATAACAAAACTGTCATTTTTTTAAACTATCGGAATCGATTGTGCTCTTGATTCTGAGAAGGAAAAGACACATTTTTCCCAAAACTGGTACACCTGTACCTTGTACACGAAAACGCCCAAAATAATCCTAGTACAATTGCAAAACAGAACATGGTACTAGGATAGCAGAATCCAAAGGAATGTTCAGAAAACTCATATATAAGATTAGTTGTTAGTACAAAACAAAGTATATTCTGCAAATACTACGAAATTTATTTTACGACATGGTACAAGCATGTTGTTGTTATTTTTGTTCGTTTGTTTCCCACAAGCCCACAAGTCAGGTTCTTTGTTTACAAACAAGATACATAAACAAAATGTCTACCGATCAATAGGTAAAGGTACCAGGAAATCATGCCATTCGAAGAGCTTCGCTTATTTACTTCGAACTAAAACCCTGCCGAATTACGTAGCCCGCCTTTCTCTTCTACACATAAAATGTGCGCGTAATTTATAACATAGACGGCTAATTGCACTACAATCCCGTATGCTAATTATTTTAATATGACGCAAAACTATTGCGTTGACTTGACCGTTTTGCGAACCAAAAGTTCAGTGCACATGAATGACGCCATATTTAAATTTTATATTTCTCTCAAGTAGGTAAACAAAGACAGCTGGTGCTAAATAGCGACCAATTAACTGCGTAATTAACTGAAAATACGATAAAGCGGAACAGATTTACCGTGCAATGGATGACGAACCTGATGCCGAAGTAAAAAAGCAATAGGACTAAATTTCGTCACACACAAGCTTCATTGTTTATTTACGCTTTACTTACCGCTCAAATCTTCGATGGTGTTCAGTTTCCGCGTCGCCATTTTCACGGTAAACGTAAACACTTAACACAATACTATGTTTTTCGAAAATAAACAACACTTTTAAATGAAGGTTTTTCGAACTTTTTGCGTATCAAATACAGCAACCGGGCGTACGTGGACGTCGCCTTTGTTTTCTGTTTTGACAGGATAGAAGTTGGTGCGTGCGTGCGTAATTGCGAAACCAAAATATGGTGCGAGAAATCCAACCAATAACAGCGATGATAATGACGACGACACGCTTTGATTGGTTAATATTTTGTAAACAACTGCTGGTGGTGCCAGGCGGAAATATACATTTTAACGCAGAGAATACGTTCTTCTATACTTAAGTAATAATAAAATCACAAGCTGTTTTTTTGGTACACTGTAAAACAAAGAATATTAGTACCTATAGCTGAAAAAATCGTATTTAAACTTGCCGTGCATAAATGCTGCGCATTTGTCTATGGTCAGGTCAATGACATTAACTGACAGCACAGCTGACAACAAAAAAGGTATGTATTTGCCATTTATTAAAAAAAGTTGTACAAAGGAAAAATTATGTTTTAATGATATCGAGATACTAAATAAGAGTACCTAGGTTCGTGCAAAGGAACCGATTTACCAATTTTTGCATTTAATGTTAATAGTGTGGCAATATTCCCTTCGCCATCCTTCCTTGTTTTTTTTTCTATCTATTCTATTCTATACTTATTTTGTCTATGACAATTTTCATTGCTGTGATGAGAGATCGTTGACCGCCGATTATTTTACGTGAAATAATTAATTTTGTTGCAGTGATGAGCGTTAACAATTTTGGTGATGTACATCCCCTGTCCAGCGGCTCGGAGGATGTGGAAAGTCCTCGGTGAGTAAGCCTATTCTCTCATAAAACATGACCTAAACCCACCTGTACTCGTGACAGCTGATTTCTTAGCGGTTAAAGTCAAAAGGCGCGAAACGTGTCATTTTACATTTTTGCGTGTTAATCGAAAAATATTAATGATCAATCTGTTTTTTAGGAAACGTATGCAAATTGAAAGTCCGGTGCGTAAAAGTTGGAGTTTAACAGATAGAAAAACCGACCAAGAGGTGAGTAATCGGCGTGTTAAAAATGACATTCCCGCTCTTTTCCCGGTTTCGTATAATCATTTTAAATTCATCTAATTTTCTCTTAATCTATAGCCGTTAAATGGCTGAATCCCCGCTTTGTTGTCTTAATTATTCCTTAGCCTTGTTTATTGTAAAATATTATCTTAAAAGTAGCACAATCTAACATTATAACGATAGATGTTCGTTTGGACATTAAGTATTCATATAGTGCATGAAATCATGATACTAAAATATCTCTGGCTGTCTGAGAGAGGCTAAATAGGCGTGAAATGTAAATAAAGAGTTCAATAACAAGCAAATGTGACAGCACAATGCTTTTGATTATGTATTATGCTTGGACTTGTATTATAAGTAGAGCCTGGATTGCAGACAACATAAATAGCTAGAAATATACACTATAAATATTCGGAATATGGGATCCTGGCTCTTGGCAGACAATATTTTTCCAAATGATTAATTTCCCAAATATTTCAGGACAAACAATTTTCTGAAACTGTCAAATATTCATGACCATCCTGTTAGGTTAGTTTTATAACAATCCTGAAGTACTTAAAATTTAAAAAATAAACATTTGTCCATGTGAAATTAGTGGGAAATAAACATACCTGGGATAACTCTGGGCATGTATAAGAAACTGATGTAGAAAAATATTTTACTGACAAAAAATATATTGATGTTACTGCCAACATCTAAATGTTATTCAACATAAATAAATATTACTTATTTTCTCCTTATTTTTAAATAAAAAATCAACAAATTAAAACATGTATTTATATGTTTATTTTCAAATAGTTTTCATAATATATAATCAATATTATTTCCATGTCAGACGGTATTAATGATTGCGGTCTACGTGAAAATATCCATTTTAAACTGCTAAATGTTATCTCAACGTCCACAGTGGTCAAGCGGGCATTCTTCAAATATTTATAATGACTCAAAGCCAATTTCTCATTCATGTTGGTTATTTAAATTTCCTCACCTTTTGTAGAATGACTGGATGGCTAACAAGCAAGTGGGTCTCCTGATGGTAAGAGATCACCACCGCCCATAAACATCTCCAACACCAGGGGTCTTGCAGACGCGTTGCCAACCTAGAGGCCTAAGATGGGATACCTCACGTGCCAGTAATTTCACCGGCTGTCTTACTCTCCACGCCGAAACGATTAGCGAGCGAGATGGTGGTAGCAATCCGGGCGGACCTTGCACAAGGTCATACCACCTGCAAAAAGTCGTGTCTAGACTCCTGTCCAGTGGTGGTGTAGGGGTCATAGCACGCAGCACGGAATGCTGAGGGGGGTTCGATTCCCAGTGCTGGTCTATTATTCTGGGTTTTTCTGTGTATCCATGTTTCAGTTTGTATTTTCCATATGGATTTCATGGGATGATCGTAAAAGTAACAAATTTGGAGTAGAAATAAAAAATACAAAAAGACTCCAAAAAACCAATCTTACATCACTATTTATGAGATGTAAAAAAAAAGTAACACATGAAACTTCATTTTAGTTTCTTGGTTTAATAAATAGAGTATAAATTATCAGGTGTTGCAAGAGATGGGTGTGAGCTTCTTGGATGGGGACGACAACGAGCAGCTGTTGGAGCCAGAAGTTACTAACAGTCCTGTAAGTATCCTAGACTCTAGGACTGTTGAACTTTAAGTTAGACCATGAGACTTGTTTTGTTTTTAGTATATTGGCAGTCGCCAAGAATCCGTCATTACTGTTTTATCAATAAATAAATTATTTTTATCCGCAGCACAAGCCCAACCTAAAACGCAAATACGACATAGAGAATGTGAATCCGAACGTGAACAGTATCACGTCCCCGCGCTCCAAGCACAGCCCCCGCAGCCCCCGGGCCAAGATATGCAGCCCCAGCCCGGGGCCTTCCAAGGCTAAGAGCCCACGGAGTCTAGAGAAGGGTAAGTAGTTGGTCCAGTGACCTTGTAAGGAAGCGTATGTATTAAGGTCTCTACCTACTACCATATAATATGACCGTTATTAGAGATGCGAATATTCGGCCGAATGTTCGGCAAAACTTTTACCGAACCGAATATTCGGCATAATTGATTCCTTTACGTATGAAGGGTAAATGGAAAACGCTTACCTGGTTCGACGTACAGTGGCTGCAAGGTGTTATGGCTGCCGGTCTTACGCACTCCTCTTCTGCTCTTCAGCGTTGAACGCGCTAGCAAACGCGTACCGTAATGATAATGAATTAGGATTAGCTCGAAACCGTGGGCGAATGGCGGGATGGAGGAACGCTCTCGACATCGACCGACTCGAACCCTGAAACCTGTCGTTGGCTGAACTGACAGAGTGACAGTTCTTGACGTTGTACGCCTTTTATGCCTACCTGCGTTTTCCAAGGATAGGAAGTATGAAGGATTCGAGGGTATGTGACATGAACAGATAAGTTTACAAACAATACCGAACAACGTAAACAATACAAGTCCGAACTTCTTCTCGCAAAGCGCGCGGATGGAAGACCAACCCCCCCGCCCGCTACCCCCGCCTGTACCCGATGTTATTGCATCATCTAGTAAATAATAAAACTTCAACACATGCGTTTATTTTGGTTATTATTTATTTTAAAGGTCTCTTTTAATGAGTTTCTTTTAAAATAACATGAAACCTCAATGTACCTTATAAAAATAAGTAAAATAACCCATTTAACACCAACTCATACATGGCTCAATACAGTAAAAAGTTTGAGTACCACTTTGCCGACAGAACACTTTGCTTTGGGACAGAATAACAAACGAGAAAAAGTTGACCGAACCCCATACAAATCCATATAAAGAATACTAACTGCTCGCGGCAAGGGGATGCTGATCGGGTGCCGGGTGGATCTAATGAGCTGTGACCTTTAGCGTGCGTAGGCCTTTAGCCGTGGCGTGTGCCCCGGAGAGCTACGAATTAGCCCGAAATATGTCGAGCAAACTCGGTTTAAGGCTTGAGTTATACAGATTTATTTCGGTACTAGCTGTTGCCCACGACTCCGTCCGCGTGTAGATTGAATAACATTTATTTATTTGGTATATCGCTATTCCACGGGAACTATGCAATTTTCTGGGATGAAAACTATCCTATGTCCTTTCCCAGGACTCAACCTTATCTGTATACCGAATTTCGTTCCAAATCAGTTCAGCGGTTTAGATGTGAAAGGTAACAAACGAAGAAACAGACTTACAAACTTTTGCATATATTAGTTGGACGAGTGAGTCTCACGGTAGTTTCATGATTTTTTCACACCTCTCCTTCAGAAAAGTAACTTTTCCTCCCTGTCGAGAGGGAGCAAAGTGCAACTTTTCTGTTCAAGGCTTTTCTAAGTGTTTTATTGCAAATGCCATTTTTTGAAGTTGATAATTGTAAAGCCACGCCATTTTCTATGCTGGTTGTTCTTTAATAATATTTAGAATTTATTTTTTTCAAGTTTCTTAATGCTCGGTTTGAAAAGTTGTATGAGCGACTCGGGAGCAAAATTATTTTCATCTTGGGCGTTAACACTTGAATCCCTCATTACGCTCAGGATTCTACTTTAGAATCCCTCGCTACGCTCAGGATTCTATTGCAGAATCCTTCGCTACATTCTGGATTCAATGTACGCCCTCGCCGTAAATACACCATTTTGCTCCCTTGTGACACAAATAACTATTTTTTATTTGCAGCAAAACCCCTCCACCCAGTATCAGATCTAGAATCCACACTGCTCCACGACTACATAATAGACGAAGAGACTCCGCTGGGGCAGTCCGTAGCTCTGGCCCCGGGCCGAGGTTACCTGCCCTCCCTGCTGTCTCCTGGAGCCAGTTCCTATGGGACCGGAGAGTGTAGTCAATATGATGCTAAAGTCGACAGGGATAATTCTAACTGTAAGTATGGTCATTGTATTGTCTAATTTATAGCATTCATTTAACCACTCTGTTTTATCTATTCAAACTTTTCATTTTGATCGAAGGAACAGTTTCCAAAAATCGTACAAATCTGTACAGTTATCTCGCACACACAATACGATAAACGATACTGGTTGAACGGTGCAGTCTGAGTGTAAGGATTTTTCATAGCATGCCGATCCACCGCTGGATTGGATCCACCATTGTGGGTAAGATGAGCTTATTTGTGTGCCGTCTGCTCTGGTCACATCCCATTAACTATTTATTAAATTAAATTTTAAATTTGATGACGGTTTATTTATTTATTTATTTATCTACACCCATATAGTAAATCCTCAATTATGCGTTCAAAAAGCATAGGTAATGACCAGCATTACGACATTGGATTCTATTATGAACGAGGCTGTATCATAATAGTCATTATTAAAGTGAAAATTTTCATTAAAATCGAGCGTCCCCCCCCCCCCTCTAAAATCTAAACCTAAAATATGAATCTAAATTCAGGATGGTAGTAAGTATTTCAAACTTTCAAGGAAAACTATAACAGCTAAGTTTGCTTGAGAATTATTAGTAGTTTAACTCTTAAATAGCAGCCTAAGGTATAAAATATACCTAAACTTGGAAGATTCCGTATAAAATACGAAATCCTTAGAAAAATATTACTTAATTTTTTCGTAATGGCTACGGAACCCTATTTTGGGCGTGTCCGACACGCTCTTGGCCGGTTTTTTCCGATTTCCTGCAGATATGTGTATGAGGTTGACATTTGGGCTAAAGCCTCGTTAAAATATGTATATGATTTTACAAAAAAGAACCTTATAATATTGTTTTGAGCTCTCTGGAGGCTCATTATTGAAATTAAAGTGTGTTTATTCCAGCCCCAATCTCAGAGCTCACACTGGTCGGGGAGTTGCCAGGAATGGACTCATTCTCCGTTCTCTCCGACGAGATGATGCTCAGTGTGTTCAGGTGGCTCCCGAAGAGGACTCTGGCACATTGCATGCTGGTTTGTAAAAGGTTAGTTTAGTTCAGGCTTTATAAAGTAACTAGTCCTTCCTTCTTTCTGTAAAAAAGGTTGCCTGGAAGAGATCGCTCTTAAGCGATAAGGCCGCCTATTGCTCACCTTGTAATTTTTTTTTCTCTGTATATCTGTTTTCTGTATCGCTTACTATGTCTGGTGTACAATAAAGAGTCTTTGTATTGTATTGTATTGTATAAAGCTAATATGAGAAATAAAGATACTTATAATGTTTTTCACCTAAGATGAGTTCTGTGACACTTGAAATTTTTCCGAATTACGCATACTATGCTCGCAAAACCAGCGATATGCTGAGCCGGGACCTTTTTATAGCGGCAACACTTCTTATTGTTATTTTTACTAATTATGTGTCATTGCTGTTATAAATAAATTATTTTCTTTCTTTCTTTCTTTCTTTCAAAATATTTTTAAAAATAATTTATATTTTGAAGCAAAATAATCAAAACAAATTAAAACTGTACTTTTTAGAAATATATAGCGATATCAGTGTCCATTAAATAGACTCCATCGAATACTGTCATAATTATTCATACATTTTGAACGCACATGTGCGTTGGTGGCACCTGGCGAATGGCAAGGAAAAGAGGGTGGCAGTGAATGCGTTAAAGAATCTCGAGGTCTCGGGTTTGATCCCCGTTTAGAGCAGAAATTATTTGTACAAAAAATACGAATATTTGTTTTCGAGTCTTGCGTGTTTAATTTGTATCGAAATATATTTCTATCTATTGCTACAAATACTTTTGTTTATGAAGATTTTGTACAAACTTAAGTTTATGTTACTTGTAACACTTGTTTTTGAGTACAATAAACATTTATTATTATTATTATTATCTGTTGTTAAGTACCTGTCACACAAGCTTTGCTTAGTTTGGGACTAAGGTTAATAATTGACCTTCAGTTGGTGTCACATGTCCCGTGAAAAACTATATCTATGGTCGAAACTGGCCGACATTGAACCTGATATGGTCACAACAAACAAAGAGCATTTTAAATATAAGCTTACTCGCGTGAACCATAAACATTTCAAAGAAGCAAGCAATTAAGCAAGCATGCATGTTATTTAGTTTAAATATTTATCACTTCGCACGTGTAAATCATTAGATTAGACACAGCGGTTGAATAGAGATTCAGGGATTTTACAAAATTCCCGTGGGAATTCCCGAAAATTACATCGTGGTTTTCATTGACTTTGCATTAAAAACAACCATCCCTAATTTTATTACTCTAAGCTCAGCCGTCGTTATTTCGAGATTTTATCCCTCCCTATTCCGTGAGAATATCGGGATAAGAAGTAGCCTATGTTTTATTGCAAAGTACAGCTATACTACAACCAGCATTTCATCCATCCAGAATATCAAAATACCAATCTCCACACACATCCAAATACTCGCCCACTGTTTTTTTTACAAAACTTAGCCTATTTTACCCAGCTACCTAGTTATGACTCGAAGCCCAGCTGTCGTTATTTCGAGATTTTATCCCTATCCCGTGAGAATATCGGTATAAAAAGTAGCCTATGTGTTATTCCAGAAGTACAGCTACCTACATACCAAATTTTATGACTCGAAGCCCAGCTGTCGTTATTTCGAGATTTTATCCCTATCCCGTGAGAATATCGGGATAAAAAGTAGCCTATGTGTTATTCCAGAAGTACAGCTACCTACATACCAAATTTTATGACTCGAAGCCCAGCTGTCGTTATTTCGAGATTTTATCCCTATCCCGTGAGAATATCGGGATAAAAAGTAGCCTATGTGTTATTCCAGAAGTCCAGCTACCTACATACCAAATTTTATGACTCGAAGCCCAGCTGTCGTTATTTCGAGATTTTATCCCTATCCCGTGAGAATATCGGGATAAAAAGTATCCTATGTTTTAATCCAGGTTATAAACTAACTTTTCGCCGTTTCAGCGTGAAGAAGTAACAAACATACTCACTCACTCACAAACTTTCACATTTATAATATTAGTAGGATTATTAGGATATAGCAGAATAAAACTTTTGTACTTCCAGATGGTACAGGGTGGCGTGCGACGAGACGCTGTGGCAGCGACTAGATCTCGGCAACAAGGCGTTAAACAAGAACGCGCTTGGCAGGATAGTAGCTCGCCTGCCAGTCATCGTGCGATTGGCTGGCTCAGAGGTAATTCAAAATATCGGGGGGTCGGCGGGTCGGGGGTAGGGTCGGTCGGGTCGGTATATTCGGTAGGTTAATTTTGAGGTTTGGTTTGTATTTTTTGGAGGTTTTTTTTTATTTTTTATTTTATTTGTGTTAATTTTGCTGTATATGTGTGTCTTCTGTGTTAGTGAATAAATGTCTTCTTTCTTTCTTTAATTACGGCATGATTTATTTTTTTGGGTTGAGTCGCCTTAATTAAGGGACACTAGCTAGTTTTTTGCTTTTTAGGGTTGAGACTCCGCTGTCTGTCTGTATGTCTGTCCGTCCGTCCGTCTGTCACAGGGCTCTCTCTTATCTCTTGAGTCGTGATAGTTAGACACTTGAAATTTTCACAGATTATGGTATACGGTTAGTATACTAACACTACCAAAAACATATTATTGTAGAACCTGTTTTCCGAATTGAATGATTTTTTATTTTTAACTGTATTACTGTGGCCGCTATAACAACAAATACTAAAAATAGAATAAAATAAATATTTAAGGGGGGCTCCCATACAACAAACGTGATTTTTTTGCCGTTTTTTTGCTAATGTCTAGTGAATTTTGTACATAGATGGTACGGAACCCTTCGCGCGCGAGTCCGACTTGCACTTTGCCGGTTTTTTGGTTTGTAATAATTTATTTTATTGACCATTGAAATAATGACTTTTAGGGGCTGTTTCACCATCCATTGATTAGTGTTAACTGGCGGTTAGGTGTGATGCCGTCTCTATTTGTTTTGTTCGAATAGACGGCATCACATTTAACCGTCGGTTAACGCTAATCAATGGATGATGAAACAGCCCCTTAGTCAAGTTTCTTGCGGCGCATTCTTCTTGGCAATGATGGTCTTTCCGAAAGCGCTGGTTGTTTAAAAAAGTGATATGTAGAAGAGCCCTGTGCAGCCTACTTGCAGAAATAACACACGTGGTAATTTCACACGTGGTAGAGCCTCACTGTGACCACTTGCTGGCTGCAGTACGAATGGGCCGGCTCGACCGGGTTAGTACCACACTCCCACAGAATACCGGCGTGAAATAGTACTTTTGCTACTGTTTCGTACGGTGGGTGGGAGATCTGAAGGCCCAACTCCCCTCCCCCCTTCTCCCCTCCTTTATCTCCCTCCCATTTAGGCCGGCAACGCACCCGCAATGCTGCAGGTGTCCATGGGTGGCGGTGATCGCTTACCATCAGGTGACCCGTATGCATAAAAAAATAAACGTTCTGATTTTTTGGGTTTGTTTTGATGGTTTTCGCATGCAGTTGTAATATATTTTTGCATATGTTCCTTAGATCTCCTCCTGGCACCCCACCTCCCCCCCGGAGACGTCCCGCATCCAGTACCTGGACCTCAGCATGAGCAGCATCGACCCCCAGACGCTGGACTGTCTGCTGGCGCGCTGCGGGAACCTCAGGAAACTGTCGCTGGAGAGTGTCAGGGTCCAGGACAGCACCTGCGAACTGATTGGTAACTATGGAAGATTGGAGTCCATATAGACTCTAGCATTTTTTTTTAAATTTTTTTTTATTCGACTGGATGGCAAACGAGCATGTGGGTCTCCTGAAGGTAAGAGATCACCACCGCCCATAAACATCTGCAGAACCAGTGGTATTGCAGACGCGTTGCCAACCTAGAGGCCTAAGATGGGATACCTCAAGTGCCAGTAATTTCACCGGCTGTCTTACTCTCCGCGCCGAAACACAGCAGTGCAAGCACTGCTGCTTCACGGCAGAATTAGCGAGCAAGATGGTGGTAGCAATCCGGGCGAACCTTGCACAAGGTGCTACCACCCGCAACAATGGGGAATGGATTAAAATTTGGCCCATAGAAGCTCATGCACTGAACGTAGATAATAGTTAGTGTTTAGTTTTGTAACTAAGGGACCCCATACATCCCTGTATTATTATTATTATTATTATTTTTTTTTTTTTAATTGTATAAGTACTGTAGTTTTTAGTATTTTATTTGTAATTATTTTATTATGAAAAAATGGCTTTCTGCCAAGGTTTATGCGGCGCATTCTTCTTGGCAATGATGGTCTTTCCGAAAGCGCTGGTAGTTTAAAAAATGACGTGTAAAAGTGCCCATTGCGGCCTATTTACTGAATAAATGATTTGAATTTGAATTTGAACATGTCAGTTTTTATGGTCGTGTACATGAAAAACAGGGTCAGTATTTCCATGTCGGTATTATCCTGCCCGGTGAAGTGTCACCTGTCAAAACGAACGAGTCAAAGACACAGATTCTTTTTTTTTGTTCTGGGCTATGGAACAACCCGTAACCGACCGGACTATCGTAATTTGGCGGCAAAAAGAAAACTTTCATGTTTTTTATCTTGCTCGCTAATCCTGCCGTGAAGCAGCAGTGCTTGCACTGTTGTGTTTCGGCGTGGAGAGTAAGACAGCCGGTGGAATTACTGGCACTTGAGGTATCCCATCTTAGGCCTCTAGGTTGGCAACCTGTTGGCCTGGTGTTGCAGGTGTCTATGGGCTATAATCTGATATGTTTTTCTGTTAATACTAAAGGTTATTCTTATCGATAAAAAAAGTTTGAAATAATGAGAATAAGATTTCATGGGAATTCCCGAAAATAACATTGGTACTTTCATCAACCATCCCAAATTTCATGACTCTAAGACAACAGTTGTTATTTCGAGATTTTATCCCTATCCCGCGGGAATATCGGGATAAAAAGTATGCAAATTTCACCTAAATCCGTCCAGTCGTTTTAGCGTGGAGAAGCACACAAACGTTCGAATTTACAATATAAGTTGTATAATGATTTTAATAACGGATAACTAATAATATCTCAATAATAATAATATAAATAATATAACGGAATTCGTGATAATAAGAAGCCGTGTGGGGCCTAGTGGTTTGACCTATCGCCTCTCAAGCAGAGGGTCGTGGGTTCGAACCCCGCTCGCACCTCTGAGTTTTTTGAAATTCATGTGCGGAATTAATTTGAAATTTCCTCGAGCTTTGCGGTGAAGGAAAACATCGTGAGGAACCTGCACAAACCTGCGAAGCGATTCATGGTGCGTGCGAAGTTCCCAATCCGCACTGGGCCGCGTGGGAACTATGGCCAAAGCCCTTGATCTGAGAAGAGGCCTGTGCCCAGCAGTGGGACGTATATAGGCTGGGATGATGATAATGATGAAGGTACGTACGTCATTTCAGACTAAAGGGTTCAAATCATTTATATTGTACATTTTAAACTTAGATATAAACTGATTTTACCCCAATAAAAATTTGCCACGCTTCATGAAACTTCGTTATTTTTATATTTTAAATTTATATCAAATTCTTTTGCAATATTTTTAGTAAATATTTTTTTTAGCATGTTGGAATAATCTGGCCGTAAGACCATTAGAATTTTAAACTAAACACGGTTCTTAGTATTATCTATGGTAGACGACTCGAAAAAAGTGACAATCAGGGGGCTACCACGAAATTCGAAAATCGAAGTTCATATCGTTTTCCTGACGCTAATATTATTTACTACGAGAGTGAAAGGGACGGTACGATACGAACTTCGATTTTGGAATTTTGTAGTAGCCCTATGTATTGGCGGGTAGCCATATTTTATTCAGTTGTTTTCTTAGCGTCTTGCTTTTGCTGAGCTGTGAAGTGGTTGGACAAAAAATATTTTTTTTTTTGCATTTTGTTCCTCGCAATGTGATGAAAATCATTGTGTTTCTAATAGACTCTCGTTAGTAATCCCCTTCTTACGGCCCTTAATGCACAATGTACTATTGTTTCAGGCACCTGCAGTAGTTTAGAGACTTTGAATATGACCATGGCCCAGGGGATCACCGCTGAGGGGCTGACCGCCATATTGGAGGGTTGTGTTAGGTAATTATATGTATTACCTACCTTTAACCGACGACAGCTCGAAGGGCACCACCGTGGGAATTTCCGAAAGTTAAATCGTGGTGTTCATTGACGTTACATTAAAAAATCGCGTCAAATTTCATGACTCTAAGCCCAGCGGTTGTTATTTCGAGGTTTTATCCCTGTCTCGTGGGAATATCGTAATAAAAAGTAGCCTATGTTGCACCAAGAAGCTTAACCTCTAGGTATTTAGGTAACCTAATATGTGTCGAAGGCATAGTAACTCGGGTGTCCCTGGTCCACCCGAAGGTGGTTCGCAGTGTGCACTACTGCCCTGCCACCCAAAAGGTCATGGAACGCAAATATACAGACCTGACATCCTTTGAGGCATTCCCGACAACAGCCATTTACCCTACTAAGGATGAGGATGGCAATGTCCAGCTATCTACATACCAAATTTCATCCAAATCCGTTTAGCCGTTTTAGCGTGAAGGAGTGACAAACATACTCACTGACTCACTAACTTTCGCATTTATAATATTAGTAGGATTATACTCTTGATCTACCGTCTTCACAAGGCAATCTGACCACTGGAAGTGCATCTTTAACTTGCAGGATTTGACTCGCACATACATAAGTTGCAAGTTAAATAAAAGCTTGTAAAATAAATATAGTTTGACCATGTGATCCTCCTGAACAAAACCTTGGCAAGTTAGTTCATTACACTTGGTAGAACCCTGTTGCAGTAAGCAGCAAAAAATCTTGATCAGGACAGCTACAGCTTCCTACGACAGGGTTCTACCATGGCCTACCAATCCCTACACGCTATATTTAATACAAAAAAACAGCAATAGATGGCACTACTATTAACATTTGTAAATTATAAAATGTGAATGAGCCGAATTAAGTAGAAATATTAAGATTAAAATAAAGACTAGCATATTTTATAAACACAACTTCACATCAACCTTAATTCAACTCCTTAATTTGAAGATAAGAAACACCATAAAAATAATAAATTGAGAATACGAAAGTATAGGCTACATGTGGCTACATTTCAGCTATGAGGCTTTCGTAGTGTTTTGCAATTGTGACGCTAGATGGCGAATAACCGGAATGCGCTTGCTGGGCTTGCCCCGCGCTTGCTCACATTCGTCGAAACTATTTGAGAGAAACATGCCATTCTCTTCTAATGACGTAAATAAGACAGAGACATCATGCGTATCTCTAGTCGTCTAGGCTCATTTGGTGAGCTTGTTGGTTGTTGTCAGTGTACCGTATCCTTAGTGTCTCACTAGATGGCAATACGTATCGTGTTATTTGTGTTCTCACTGGTGCCATCTATTGGAAATCGAAGGAAAGAAAAATAGCCAGTTGAATAGCCAGTATTAGGGTGATACCATTTGCTTGTACTAGGTGGTGTCTCTGTTATATATGTACTCTGTGGTTCTACTAAGTGTAACGTACGAACTTGATTATCCACGTCCAAAGTAAGGCTGCGAGGCTATATAAATTAAGCTATTGGTTCATGAGAAACACATCTTCGCACATCTCTGATGGAAACGCTGCCTTATCCAGTATTCTTAACCGTTTGTTTCCAGCTTGCAGTCGCTCAACATATCGTGGTGCAACCTAAACGAGGCAGCGTTGCAGGCGCTGGTGAGCAAACTGCCCGCTAAGCTGACGAGGCTGAACGTCGGCGGCGCCAGGATAATGACTGACGACAGTAAGAATTAGCATTCTTAGGGTTCCGTAACCAAAGGGTGCCAACGGGACCCTGTTACTGAGACTCCGCTGTCTGTCTGTCCGTCTGTCTGTCACAGGGCTCTATCTCATGAGGTATTACTGTGGCAGCTGTAAAAACAAATACTATAAATAAACTACCGACTGACCGATTTTTTTAACTTAAGAAGCGGCCACACCGCTACTCAAAATACGGAGACTACGCAATCGCAGTGACGTGTCGTAAGCGTCACGATTTTATTGCATGCCCTTCACACCGCTGCTCAAAAAACGCTGACGGTGCAGAATCACAGATCGCAGTGACTTCCTGGTACAGTACCCGGCCACAAAGATTGCACATCGGTCTTTGGAAAGAGACTCGGCTAATTTCGACTTCGTAGAGCGTTGTCACTCATACTTATGTGACGTTTGAAAGAAGTTGTTCACTTACACAGAGACACACATTTACAGCAAAATTAACACAAAAAATTAAAAAAGAAAAGTACAGTGAAAAAACACATGAAAATATTTAATACAATAGACCAAATACTGTCCCGCGAAAGACAAAACAGTCGCTGCAGTGATGCTACACGCATTAGCTTTATCAGTCTTGTCAGGGCAATAGAGTACGGACGCATTTAGATAAAAATATATAATAAAGAGTTGTTGAAACCCCCTAAAACTTTATCTAAATTGTACGAGTTCAAGGAAAAAGAGGGAACTATCCTTTTTCTAGTAGTTGCAACAGCTCTATAGATATTCGAAGTTAAATGACATTAATTTGACGTAAACTAATTAAGTCCTTCTTCTTCTTCTCTTTTAAGATATGGCTTTTCTGTCCTAATTAATAGGACAATTTCGCCAGTGTCAAAGTACTCTCTTTGAGAGGGACGTTGTACGGTGATTGTAGTTTTTGCAACTTGATAGTAAAATTCCAGAAACCACGCGGAGACAACTTGCGCATTAAAAAATGCCAGACACGAGAGCAATATAGAATTTTGTGATCACTGTTCACTGTTAAGGTTAATCGCCGCATAAAACACTATCAAAATTATACTTCAACTAGCCAAAGAAACAGAAATAGCAAAATTAGATATTGTCTACATCCGCCATGTTCGAATGCTACAAATCCATAAAGGTGCAGTATTTATTTGATACAAAACGTCACTTAATAAATACGATGATTGATGGACGGTCGCCAGTGTTCGGAAATCGTCGTGAACAGCCAATGAGGGCTATCGCGTATGAATTCGCCGCTAGAGGCGCTAGTGTAGCGTGAGGTCTCCGAAATGTCAAATCTCATAGTTTTTGGGTGAGCAACGCGGGTTTATTTATAATTAGAATAATTTTGTGAATATTTTGCAATACCTGAAATTAATTATGGCAAATATGCGTTCCGGGGCAATTAATGTCTATGTTTTGAGACAGTTTTGTCTTTCGGAAACCTTTGTCCTCCCTTTTTTCCGAACAAAACGGGGACTATGCAACACTGTGGCATGCTCGATATTTTTATGGTACGGCTTTAAGGTGTATTAAATATGATTTTAATCTAAACTTTGTTTTCACGCCCGTAATAACAGACTTTGAAAGCCATACTTAAAAACCTCACGCAACAGTGCGCCATCTAGTGAGACAAAAAACGATAGCCCTCATTGTCTTTCTCCGAAGACCGATGTGCAATCATTATCGCCGAGTACTGTATTTGTCGTATGTGGCTCCTAGAACATTCCCCTCTTCCAGTGGTGGTGGCCCTCTGCGGCCGAGGGTCCCGTCTCCTGGAGCTGGACGTGTCCGACTGCTCCCGCCTGGGCGCGCGCGCCGTGCTGGCGGCCGCCAAGCTGCCGAAACTGGAGCACCTGGCCCTCAGCCGGTGCTATCTGCTGCCGCCTCATGTGCTCACGTGAGTACTGGTCACTATCTCTAAACCCGAGTGTATCGCTGGGGGCGGCGACTACACTCTGGCCAGCGAAAGTCAGTTGAGACTGTGAAAATTGTCATATTGTCATTCTAGCCCGGCTTAGACAATACGGTATTTGACAACTCCTGATTTTGCCATATCTTAATATTATTATGAAAATATAGATATATAGATAGTGTTTAGCGAAGAGAAAATTTAAATCGGTTGATAATTGGATTTATAGTGATTTTTTGAAAAATCTATATACCTGTCTCTTTTTCTCTATGCAGCAAGTATGGCGGTACTGGCGTGTGACGTCACATGCCAGTATGTCTTTCTCTGTCTAATCTTGAATTTCAAACCTTTATAACTTTGTTATTTGTAAAGGTAGCTTAAAAATTGTTTTTCCATTCGATAACAGGCATTGTGTAGTTTTAATTTATAAAACATATACAAAATAGTCTAATACCGTATTTTGATACTTCTGCTATAAGAAATAAATAAAATATTTTTTGTTTAATTTAACCTCCTACCATCCTCAAAATGTAAAATGTTTTAAGATTATGTTAGAACAGGGGTTGGACACTCCGCAGTTTAGGTATGTTCGGCCGGCGCGCCTAATCATTAGGCGCGCGGCAGAGGGTTGCCGCTCGGCTCGCACGCTGGACGCGTCGCGCGTGTTTTGTGTAGGTACCTACTTATTTCATTTTGCAGCAATGACTTCGAAACGATATAATCCGTCTGACTTATACTGTTATGTTGTATTATCTTAGGAAACATGAGTAGTATGTACAGTCACCAGCACCAATATCTGACACAACAAGCGTGCATAAATATCTGATACGGCTCTATTTCTAGGGCCGGAAGGACGTGACAGATATTTTTGCACGCTCCGCTGTGGCAGATATTAATGCTGGTGACTGTACACAGTCTGAATCACCACTTCGGTGAATTTATAAATAATATTTTTAAATTTAGTATAATAATTATAATAGAGCGGCAAAGAATCTTGTTTCTCTAGACACAGATATTAGACAATTTTAAGTTGATTTCCATACTAAAATTGCCGGTAGGTAATTAATTAATCTAAAATAGAGATCTACAGCCCTAAGCGTCTGCGCCGGAGTAGGCAGTTAAGTCTCCTAACTAAAGGGTCGGAGTGTGCATACTTGTTCCCTTTCACTATGATTCGAACAAAACAAACAGAGACGGCATCATTTTATCCGTCATTTTTTTTTTGTTTTTTTTTTTTGAATGGATGGTGGAATTGTATTGTATTGTATTGTAAAACTCTTTATTGTACATAACACACATGAAAATAACATAACACAGGATAATAAGATGTACAAAGGCGAACTTATCCCTTAAAGGGATCTCTTCCAGTTAACCTTTGAACGATTGACAGGATATCAGACACAAGAGTAGACACTACAAGTACAATGAAAAGGTAAAAGAACCGACATTTAAATTAACTCAAAAAAAAAAAAAACATTTCAAATACACATACATTATATAAATACACAAACTAATACATAATAATGAAGTCAATAAACTAATACATATCAAGACAAATAAACTACATGCAAAATACATATATACATATACACCGCATATACACAAAACAGAACATACAACACTGCTCCTTTAAGAATTTACGATGAACTGTCAAGCCAGTGCGCCCTTAAGCGATTCCGCCGAATAGGGGGTTAATGTCGTAATAATGTCATTACAGCAAACTCAGTAGTATGCCGTCCCTCCAGTACCTAGAAGTGTGGGGCATGCTGCAAACAGCGTCGCTCAACGCTCTGCGCGCGGCGTTGCCCGCGATACAGGTCAACCAGTTCATGTTCAGGTAAGTGGCGATCAATCGTAGGACCTTGTGCAAGGTCCGTCCGGATTGCTACCACCATCTTGCTCGCTAATCCTGCCGTG
>NC_133501.1:8480690-8537177 GCF_025370935.1 Choristoneura fumiferana | reverse complement strand
AGGAGGTTGCAGGATGGTATGACTGTGGTAACATTTCTATAGCATTCTACAATGCCCGTTGAGCAAAAATTAGAAGTCTATTGACAGCTCTTCATTTTTCTAATTCTAGATAAACTCACTATATCAGGCAGGGTTTGGAGGCACCACCTCAACATTCAATCGCTTCTCCATCTCTCGAAGCACAGTGATACAAGGACGCTTGTATGGAGTCTGGTGTCTTTCTATTAACCGTTCCATTAATGCCAAGTCTAGGTTTGATTTCGCTTCGTTTGCAGCATGGAGATAAGCCAGTAAGAGGCGTCCATAGTTCCAGTCACTGGCATGATCTGTAGAATGCTGAATGAGACTGTTGTGAACGTAGGTTTGTATTCGTTCAGGTTTATCACACATTTTATAGGCCGAGTAGATTGATATTAAATGGTTGGCAAACTCCACAGTGGAGAGCTCCAGTTCCATGACCATGTAAAGGAACTCTGTGCTTCCAGCTGCATTTAAAGTGACCACGAAATCATTGATCATGATGTTCGATATTTCCGGATCTCGGAGTAAAATCTGGAGGAGCTGACGGAAGGCTGGCGGATGCGCTTTGTTGGCTTTCACGAGGATATCGAGCGAGAACCACGAGTATGGACGTTTCAAATAAACAGGGAAAAAGTTTCTGTAGAAGTCTGTTACATAGAGCGTATTTAATGATTTAGTTTCAAATAAATGCTTACAAATTTTCTCAACGGATGGCTCGGAGAGACGTTCTGCTAATATTTGGAACAGCGCGCTGTGTTTCGACCCTTGTTCTAGCATAAAATCGAAGCGCGCGATCGGCTCCGCCTCAACAACTTCGTAAAATTCGTCGTACTTGAATTCCGCTTTTAGCTTGTCTTCCTTCAGTAATTCGTCTTCTTTTGCGTCGAGCGCCTCCTGGGTACCTTTCAGGAGTCTGTAAAGACTGTTCCCGAACTCTGAATCGCAATGTTTTTGCTTGAACTCTTGAAGCCACTTGTTGCGTTTGTCACGAGGGCCTGCCATGGAAACGCACCGCTCTACGGCAGGTTCTGATGATGCAGCAAACTTCCAAATGTCCGACATGACTGCACAGTTTAAAAATAAATTTTCATTGATTTTAGTTTAGCGTAGCAACAAGTTTAAAAACAAAACAATTCAAATCGGCTGCTCGATCAATACTCCTTCGGCACTGCACGGAGAAGATAATTATTTTCTTAATATTTTATCAAATTTGTGTTTGATTTTAAAGAGAATGAACTTTACGTTATTACAATAGAGTCTAATGGCATTCACACACTAACCACACTTCATACACATACAGCGAAAATAGTTCAATGCGCAACGCACTGACTGACACTGACAGAACTTCAGTGTTGCGGCTAAAAATAAATAATTGTATGAAAATTTAACTTTTCTTTTTGAAATCTTTCTATTTAATTTTACCCTTTTAACTAAATAAAAATAACGAATGTTTCAGATTACACAAAGATAATTAATTACGATACTTTGATAAGCTTTTCAATCAATGATCAACATGTTACATTATTGGGCTTGATTACCGCGCGATCCTTGCTCGTAACTTTTTTAAATATTTATTCAGTTTAAATGTGTTGGTCGCAGTAGATGCATGTCACTTTTGTAAAAGTCACAGTGTCGTCTTTATTTACGCAGGGGATCGAAGTAATACAATTTATATCAAAATTAATGTAGAATATCCACGGAGAAGGTATGTAACTATATTAAATTAACTTTTTGCTTACTTACTTTTCCGTTTTTAATTTAATTGATGTGGTTGCCGGTCAAACATAGTTATTATTCAATTATTATTTATTCAATCGCTTTATTGTACTGAAGCTAACCTGGCCCGTACATATTTTCATATTTATTCGTGGAATTGATCTTGAAATTTGCTCTAAACTTTTTCTGAGGACAAGCGTTGTAAAGAAATCAAAAAATTGAGTTTTAAATCACATCCCACAACACTCAAAAACAGGTGATAAAAATCTTTAAGTATTGCTACAACCGCTACAACATATATGTGAAATATAAGTCAGCTGTAAGTACCAGCATTTTGTAATTTTTGTTATATTTGTTAAAATTGTTACCTTTTTTGTTACTTTTATTACTTATACTTTATCCTTATTATAAGTGTAAATATTTGTTTTGCCAACCTGTTACTCTTTAGGACTAATACCTGTAATGTAACTTGTTGTATTTTTGATCTTTAATAATAAATAACACTAAAGTTAAAATTAAATGTGGATAAGATTTAAAACAGCCGTGTAGCACCGGCTAGCTTGCTTAAAATAAAATGGTTAAAAGCTTTTAATTAACATGCAACGTGTAAAATAAAAGTTTACAAGTTGTGGTTCAAAATTCCCATACCATTTTGTGTAAAAAAAAACAACTCTAAATAACCGACCAAGTGCAAGTCGGAGTCGCGCACCGAGGGTTCGGTACGAATTTGTAAGCGTCTATGAATCCACTGTTAGCAAAGCTGTATGCAAAATGTACGCAATATCACAGAATAACCAATAGTACTACCGTAGCAATATGGAGTCATTTTATTATTGACTTAGAAAAGACTCGACAATAGTTATGAAACTACCGTGAGAATATAGAGAGACGTCTTAAATTTTTCGACATGTTTCGGCTAATACTTAGACTCATGCAACAGCACTGCAGCAGCCGCTGAGTCGCGTTTTACGGATTTGTCGAGCTAAACTCGATTTAAGACGTGAGTTATCCGGGTCATTATATTTAATATAATGTTTTAGTTATACTATTGCGGTCATTACTAATTTTGCAGGTGGTAGGACCTAGTGCAAGGTCCGCCCGGATTGCTACCACCATCTTGCTCGCTACTCCTGCCGTGAAGCAGCAGTGCTTGCACTGTTGTGTTGCGGCGTGGAGAGTAAGACAGCCGGTGAAATTACTGGCACTTGAGGTATCCCATCGTAGGCCTCTGGCAACGCATCTGCAATACCCCTGGTGTTGCAGATGTTTATGGGCGGTGGTGGTCTCTTACCATCAGGAGACTCACTTGCTCGTTTGCCATCCAGTCGAATAAAAAAAATGGCGCATGCAATTGCAGGGCTACTACGAAACTCGAAACTCGAAGTTCGTGTCGTGCGATCCCTCTCGCTCTCGTATTAAATAGTATGAGTGTCAGAGGGACCACACGACACGAACTTCGAGTTTCAAGTTGCGTAGTAGCCCTGCTGTGCCGAAATATCGAGTTTCTCTAAAATCAAGGTATGCGGAATTTTAAATCATTAAAAAAAAACAGATTTTTTTAATGGTTGTGCTGTATAGGAGCTTGTTTAAGAGTTGTGTAGGAGTTTTCATACCAAATTTTAGTTTCTAGGATAGTTTTTTTTTCAGTTAAAACGGCAGTCTGTATGGAATGGAAACAGTTATTTTTAATGAGTATAATATGTATATCATTGTATGTATGTTTTTGATTGCTTGACTTAGAAGTTTGATTTATAACTGCTTCAAGGATAGCAGACCTCGTTTGGCTTGACTTGGTGATAATTTGACAAGAAATTTGAAAATCGATTCACAATTGACGGAGTAATCGATGAACTATAAAAAAAATAAAGTGGAATATAAATTAAATAATAAAAAATCTGCAATACTTAAATAAATATTATTATTATTATTATAAACCCTCCTCCTTTTTGATGTCGGTTAAAACCATGCATTATTGGACTATTAATCGAAGCCAGCTGGACATATTTTGTAATTAAGCCTGTGAAATCGCAATTAAAAAATAGTGTGAATTTGTGAATTGCTTTGAAACTGCAATTATAGTCATTTTCGACGAACGGTTTAAAAGACGAAAAGTTTTTTGAGTAAACACATTGTTGTCTATGGTTTACTAATTATCAGCAAAAATATGGACATGTATTCAGAATTAACAAATAATAAGAGAAACAATCGGAACCTTAATAAGTTTAAAATACCGTCTACTACATTAAAACTTGTGTCCTGTAGCCCTCATTACATGACCATCAAAATATACAATCACCTACCGAATTCCTTGAGGAACCTAGAGAGATATAATTTATTTATTAAGCAATGAAAAATATTCTTTGTGAACAGTGTTACTATAGCTTAAACGAGTTTTTTTAATGAAATTATTCTTAGTTAATTGTCTTATGAAGGGTATAATTTAACCTAATATTGACATGAAATTGTGGGGGGAGCTCCAATAGAGAGATCTCTCTCCAGGCAGGTGTTATGCCTGGGGACCGAAGTCCGAAGGAAGAGCGACGGAACTTGTATATATGCGACCACGTTGAGAAACTTCGATAGCGCGATGTAGAACATGGTCGGAGTTTCTATTGTTGTTCACTAGATGGCGCTAGGAGTCGCTACAAAATGAATAATTCAGCTATATAGTGTTATACGAAATGCTTAAATGGGCGTTTAGAATTTGTATAATAATAATATGAAGCCCTAGTCCTAGTATATTTATGTTATGTTATGTTGCCATGCCCTTGCAGGGTGTCACATGTGTACTACTTAATTATTATATTTCCACCTTTAAATTGTAAACGATTCTAAGTCTAATTCTAATGTTTCGGCGAAAATTATTTAGCAAATTATTAGCTTCCGGACTATTCACCTCATATTGTTATAATGAGACGAAAATAAGGAAAACCAGTTTAGTTTTTGATTAGTTTGATTACTCCAGTTGGCGTTTTATAATAACAATAACATGAACGAACGCTTACTCATATTTCATTGTTTACAGTGTATAACGGCTGCTTGTTAAATTAATAATGAACGGTTTATCTAAACAATTTGTTAAGCAGTCATTAAATTAGGTAATTAAGATAACCAAAGCATTCGTTAACTTTAAATACTATGTAAGTTGTCTGGAAGTAAATTATTGCTCACGATAAGGAATGATTTTGTTTTGAAAACCTTGTGACAAGTTTCTTGCGGACCATTTTTGGTAATGTCTTTCCGAGTGTGCTTGTAGTATACCTAAAAACCAGCCAAGAGCGTGTCGGACACGCCCAGGATAGGGTTCCGTAGGCGTTACGCAAAAATCAAGTAATGTTTTTCTAAAGATTTTGTATTTTGTACGGAATTTTCCAAGTAGGTATATTTTATAATTGGCTGCTGTTTAAACTACTATATGTAATTCTCAAGCAAACTTTGCCGTAATATTTTTCCTTGTCAATACTCGTAATAATATGACTTAGGGAACTAAAATCATGGTTTTTTTTTAAATTTCAAACCAACAGTTTAACTTTTGAGAAAGGAGGGGGGAGAGGCTCGATTTTAACAAACATTTGCACTTCACAGTTAAATAAGTTAAACATGTAAATAAGTTTTTGGTATAAAAATCATTTTTAATACAAGCTTTTTTTATTGTTGTTGTTGTTGTAACTCTTTATTGTACATAAAACATATGAAAATTACAATTAACAAGAGAAAGAGATGTACAAAGGCGAATTTATCGCTTAAAGGTATCTCTTCCAGTTAACCTTTGAACGATCGAAAGGACAACAGAAACAAGAGTAGACACTACAATGGAAAGACAAAGTATCGAAAAATTTAAATTAACCTAAACATCAAAAATAAATAAATAAATACCTACACATACATATATGGGTACACACTAATACAAAACAACAAATAAACAATAAACTAATACACATCAATATCAATAGACTACATATAAACTACATGTAAATAAACATACCTACGCATACACAAAAAAACAGAGAACAACAACTATCAAGCCAGTAGGTACGCCCTACTACTGCTACACCCCCTACGCCGTACTATTGTACTTGTATTAAATTGTCACCCAAACTACATTTGCATACCAAATTTCAAGTCGATGCCATTAGCCGTTGAAGACTTCCGTCCTGCGGAGACGATCCTGGCCGGACTACCAGGATGTCACTGCCAGATTATTGTATTGTCACGCAATTTACATAAGTATACCAAATTTCAAGTCAATCCAACTACTGGAAGTTGGTCGAATTTAACTTGCAAGATTTTTTTACAAACAGGCAGACAGACAACGGGACAGGTGAAACTAAAAGCTTGTAAAAAAACGCCCGAAAAAATACGCCGCCAAAAAAGACAGCTAAAAAGTAAAAATTAATTATGCACTACCTAGCTGTTGCCCGCGACTTCATCTGCGAAGAATTCGTTTATCCCTATCCCGCAGAGACTATGCTGATTTCCCGCAAAATGAGCCTTTTTAGTATAAGTAAGTTAATTTAGTATAAGTTTTTCACTTAGCGTACAATATTTTTTTCATCTAAGCGTCGTCGGTGTCGGGGGACCGCTAAGGTTAACAGGAAACTAAACTACCTAATACATATGTTTTATTTTTAAATATTTTTTAGGTACGGCAGTGCCCCGGCCAAGACGAAAAAAAAGAAGCCGGGGCACTACCTACCTTTTCTCGAACCGTTTCGTCGTATTTTCAAATCCTCAAACATTGTCACAGTTGACATCTATATCATCCCTGCCTATATACGTCCCACTGCTGGGCACAGGCCTCCTCTCAGAATGAGAGGGCTTGGGCCGTAGTTCCCACGCGGGCCCAGTGCGGATTGGGAACTTCACACACACCATTGAATTGCTTCGCAGGTTTGTGCAGGTTTCCTCACGATGTTTTCCTTCACCGTAAATCTTGTGGTAAATTTCAAATGTAATTTCGCACATGAATTTCGAAGAAACTCAGAGGTGCGGGCCGGGGTTTGAACCCACGATCCTCTGCTTGAGAGGCCATAGGTCAAACCACTCGGCCACCACGGCTGACCTCTATATGTTACCCCAAATTTAACGCGTACGAAGCAGCGGGAAAAAGCTAGTTTATTATATTTTTACGGGTTATTTTGTTACACGTGTATTTTAGCATGGTAAGTAGAACGACATCGGTGGGCTAAATCTTCAGCCTTATCTGAAGGCTGAAGATGTAGCCCATCGATCCTAAAGGCTTTGATAAAGATTGCTCAAGTCACCTTCATTGATATACCTAACTTGATTAAACGATGGCCGCATGTTACAAAACCTATTGACAATTGAATGCAATACGTGTTCATGGTGGTTCGATACGCCTGCTCAAGTAGCACTTAACCTCAATGATTAACTGGTAATATCATAATAAGATATAGTATAATTTCGTAATAACCTTCCTTTTCAGTTGCTTATTTAAGATAATTGTAATTATGTTTGGGTATGTAACGTAAACACTTTGTTTTAAAAAAGCACAACTGACAAACATTGAGCTATATGTATGTACAGTGGGGGTAGGAAAACCTTCGCCAATTATTAAATTGATTCCTTTACAAAGTCATAGACTCTTAGTAGGTACGTTTTGAAACCAAAGTAGGTAGGTAGACAAGTGCATATCAAATTATACTTACTTGACATGAGAACAATGGGTCAAAATAGTATACACCTCTAACATATGTCTAGTTTTATATCAATACAAAACCTTTTTAATAAACAACTTCGTAAAAGTTCCAATCAAATAATGTTCTATTTAATTGTCGTGTTTGTCAGTGCCAAGGTGTAGTGGTAGGGTTGCTATGGTCACCTGACTATGTTTAGCAGGTTGACAGGTTGACGCAGCATGTCCTACTCAATCGGTAAAGCAGATTAGCGCTCATACTGAGCAAAGGAAAATAGATCTTAGGGTGACGAACCTTTTTTTACTCCGACTGTACAGAGGCGAAATTATCCATTTAAGGGATCTCTACCAGTCAACCTTTGAGTGGATAAGAGGAGCATTCAGTTAGGGACAGGACTATATAGTTAGGTATTTTGTTTTATTATGCTTTGCCTTTGCAAGTTCTAAAGCTGTAAATTTTTATTTTAGTCTTTTTTGGCTGGCTGGTAGAAGCTAGCCATCGAATATAGGGCTCTACCATGACTGTTTTAGTAGGTACGTAATAATAAATCGTTTATGAGAACTAGCCAAGATTAGACCTTAGGCTTCAATATATTGTCCTAAGTTAAAGAAGATATAATATTTTAAGTTGCTATTCAATGGTATGTGTGAAGTTCCCAATACGCACTGGGCCCGCGTGGGAACTACTGCCCAAGCCCTCTCTTTCTGAGGGGAGGCCTGTGCCCTGCAGTGGGACGTATATAGGCTCAACGCAATCATTTCAACGCAAGTCAACGCAAGTCATTTTTACAATGAACTAAAATAATTTCCTTGCTCACCCGCGACCTTACGATAGCTAAGCTTATGCAAAATATGCGTTTTCATGCAGTTCCTCCACCTCCACACTGTAAGAACACACACAAATCACACAAACCCATCTATCACCACCACCACTCTACACTGACGCGTTTCGAACTCAACCAGAGCTCATCTTCAGAGTGACACAACCGTAGACCATGCTACCAGTTGTTAGACTGTTGCTGTGTTGTTGTGTGTTGTGGCCTGTTGTTGGTGTTAGTCTAACAACTGGTAGCATGGTGTACGGTTGTGTCACTCTGAAGATGAGCTCTGGTTGAGTTCGAAACGCGTCAGTGTAGTGTGGTAGTGGTGATAGATGGGTTTGTGTGATTTGTGTGTGTTCTTACAGTGTGGAGGTGGAGGAACTGCATGAACACGCATATTTTGCATAAGCTTAGCTATCGTAAGGTCGCGGGTGAGCAAGGAAATTATTTTAGTTCATTGATATGGACCTCCGCAAAGTAACGCCTGATTCAATAAATCATTTTTACAAAACAAAAAAATGGTTAGCAAGCCAAACGTAACTTTGGGAAAAACACATTTTAAGAAACACGTACACCTACCTGTTCCTATCGGTAAACTGATTATTAAGTATACAAACGGAAGGGATGTTTTTCGAAAAAAAAGGTAAGATAACATTTATCCGTGACAATGCGTGTTTTGGGAAACGGATGGTATATGTTTCGAAACCCTCGAAGCGCTTAGCTAAGTACATGCGGTCACTGCTAAAAAACTGTCTATTATTTATTTACCAAAGTCAAAGTCAAAATATCTTTATACCTACAATTTAGGCTATAACAAGCACTTACGAATATCAAAAAAAATCTACCACCGTTTCGGCAAACCTCAGTTGAGATAGAAGAATCGGGCAAGAAACTCAACAAGGTATTTTTTTTTAACAGATACAATGTTATTTATAGGATAGGATAATATCCATCTCAAGTATTTAACACAATTACATTTTTAAAACAGTTATGTATGTATTTTTTATATATAATAATATAAGAGGGGGAAAACGAGGTCAACAACAGCACCAAGTGGGGGGGGGACAATCACCGCCGCCCATGGACACCTGTCAACCCGAGGGGTGTCACGGGTGCGTTGCCGGCCCTTTGAGAGAATGATAGGCTCGTTTTTTAATTCTAATCTAAGCTGTACCGCTCCGGAAACACTGTCCCAGGAAGCTGGTTCCATGTTTTTATGTATGTGTGTGTGTTACAGGAGACAATGCTCGGCGCGTTGCTGCTGCTGTGTGTGGTCGGCACAGTGACCGCGGTTCCAGCGTTCACGACGCAGGACCAAATCACGCCGCGACTTGGCGAGAGCTGTGGTTATGATGTAAGTACCTAATAATAGCCCTTCCACTACTAATACTACCACTACTAGTAGTGTGGAAGAGATCGCTCTTAAGCGATAAGGCCGCCTATTGCTTACCTTGTAATTTTCTCTGTGTACCTGTGCCCTTAGTGTAAGTTTTCGGTTACAAAATACGTCTCGATCGCGTTCGCGTTAAAATCTCAATTTGTATGGAAACACGAAAATAGCAAACGTTCCGCTAGAGGCGCTGTTCGTGTTTCCATACAAATTGAGATTTTAACGCGAACGCGATCGAGACGCATTTTGTAACCGAAAACTTACACTAAGGGTACTGTAATAGTATACGGAATAATCGCCTGGACACACTTAACGATTACATCATGTATATGGGCGGTGGTGATCTCTTACCATCAGGAGACCCACTTGCTCGTTTGCCTTCCAGTCGTATAAAAATATATATATATGCTCGAAAACCAGTAAATAGGTCTAATCGAGTTCACAAGAGGCTAAAAGTGAACGTACCCCTTGTTTATGTTTTATAATAGGTATAATACATAGTTTATTATCTTTGGCGATAAAATTTGAACTTTAGTTCGCAATATTGGTAAGTAATATGCTTACTTAAGTTGTTTATTTACGTAGGTATGGGCACGGTATGTGTGTTATCAATTTCTATTTACGTTCGTATAATTAATACACATTTCCTCGAAAACTATAAGTACATTACGTACTACATGTTATGTCGCTTAGATCCAGCATAAATACGTGAAAACTGAAAAGTAGTAGATTGAACAACAAGAGCATAAAACGAGCCATTTTACCCAAGACGTTCATAAGCCACGTCACGGTGGATAGACACGTCGAGGGGAAAATGGATTTAATGCCCGAGTTTTACACTCTGCTTTTCACTTCGATGGCGAGGAAATGAAATAGCAATAGTGAAAACAATTGTTCACTTACTACGTAAATATTTTTTTCATGCATTACTATATAATTATATATTTTTTAGTTTTAGTGATTTATTTTGATTGATTTGATTGATTTTTAGTTTTATATAAATAAAAATGTAAATATGTAATTACCTTGGTCTTAGACGAAGATTTTATTTTATGCACTAGTGCGTAAAAAGTCATTTTATGTCGCAGATCCAGCATAAACACCAACTTCTAGTAGTAGTTCTGTATCGGATGCCAACCTGGATCCACGTAATATCAGCGTCGAGCCACCTTTAGTGACCCGGCAAGTGCTGAGTGGACTCCTTTTTCGCATTAGTATTTTACCTTTAATTTATAATTTTTTTTTTCATTTTAGCATGAACATGTCTGTACCTAATTCTTACTTATGCGAAATAAAGATTTATTATTATTATTAACTTTACGAGCATGAGAAGTGAAAAATATTGTTTATTATCAGAGCTGCAAAAGCGCGACACCGGGGGTGCTGAACGTGCATATAGTTGCGCATACGCACGACGACGTCGGCTGGCTGAAGACCGTAGACCAGTACTTCTACGGAAGTAAGTCTATCAATTAGTTGGCTTAGAACCATGAAACAATTCACACTCCCAGACCAACATTGTATTAAAATAATACTTTTTTATGTTAAGTATTCTGTATAATAATAATAATTATTATTATTAATAATAATTCAAACAACTTGATCTACATTTTGTTAGTATTTTCTGAAGACTATGTTAGTAATGATAGCTAGCAAGCCAAAGGGTATATTTAATTAAATGTTGCATGATTGAGCACTCATTTCTCACAGCTGTCTTCAGGAGACTGTTTGGGCTACCACGTATCCTGATCAAAAGTGATGCCATCTTTTTTGTCCACTCGAGCACCAGCGAACATGGCGGAAGCGCTGTAGAACCGTGGTAGCCCCAACAGTGCCCTGAAGTTATATTATCATGTCCCACTTCTGGGCAAAGGCCTACCCTCTTGACCTCTACAACTCCCTTTCTGACGCTGTGTCTATGTCAGGCCAGTCCTTTTCGTAAAATAATACTTGCAACATTTTAATTTAGACCATTCAGAAATTTTATTAAAGTATTAAACTCAGACCGGTCTTGTGCTTTCCGCATCCAACGCGATCCCGCGATCTGAGTGGAGAGCCTTGGGGCAGGCCTATGTCCAGCAGTGGACCTCTTTCGGCTGACATGATGATGATGATGATTATGGATCTAGGAGT
This sequence comes from Choristoneura fumiferana, assembly GCF_025370935.1. Classification (NCBI taxonomy): domain Eukaryota; kingdom Metazoa; phylum Arthropoda; class Insecta; order Lepidoptera; family Tortricidae; genus Choristoneura; species Choristoneura fumiferana. The sequence continues at coordinate 8,525,440 of NC_133501.1, read as the reverse complement.
GCGAATTTATTGAATCAGGAGTTACTTCCCCCTTCCCCCTTCCCATTCTTAAAAACCCCCTGTTTAAAAATTACGGACCTATCTCGCTTGCCATGTCTATAAGCTGCTCTTTAGAGTTATCTCGCCAGGAAACCACCCACCCACCTGAACATAGGTTTCGCGGAGGATTTGGCACCATAGATCACCACACACAATACGACAGATTATACAGAAGTCCGAAGAGTATAATCAGCCTCTATATCTGGCATTTGTAGACTATGAGAAGCCCTTTGACTCTGTTGAAACCTGGGCTGCCCTGGAGTCCTTACAGGAATGCCAAATCGACTATTGTTATATCGAACTGTTGAGATGTCTGTGCGAAGCCGCCACCATGAGTGTCCAAGTATAGGATCAGAAGTCTAAACCCATCCAACTGCGCAAAGGAGCGAAACACGGAGATGTCATATCACCTTTGATTACCTACTTTGCTCACCCGCGACCTTATGATAAGTAGTTTATGCAAAACTTATCGGAGTCGAGATTACTCATGTCTAATGATGATGATGATGATGTTGATAATAATTAATGATGATGATAATTATCACACCTTGCAGGTCGCAACGGCATCCAGAAAGCTGGCGTGAAGTACATCTTGGATTCCGTGGTGAAGGAGCTATGGGATGATCCCAAGAGAAAGTAAGTTTAGGTTACGAGTTATTTGAATCTAATGGGAGTAAATCGTTATACTAAATTAGTGTCTCAGGCTGCGCCTCCACTGAGTCTGAAACGAGCGGAGAGGAGACGTGTAGGCCATCGACCAATCATATTCATCTTGATCTCGTCTCCGCCTCGTTATTATCAGACCTGTACACTGGCGTAGCTAAGCTATACTCGTAGGTAACCAAAGGCCCTGGGTCAAAAAATAAACTAGGGCCCAACTAAACTATTTAAAATCGTTGGTTCCGTATTCGTCGTGTTCCGAATTCGACGTACTCCAGATTTGTCACCTTATAGTTTGTAAGTCAGAGTCTGAGGCAGGGGCAGGGCACTGCCCCGTCTAGCCCTCCGGTAGCTACGCCACTGAACGTGTAAGGATTGGTATATCCCTACACGTCTCCTCTCCGCTCCGCTCGTCTCCGCCTCAATGGAGCCGCAGCCTCAAGATGGACACTAAGTGGTCTAGTAGTTTGAACTGTGGCCTCTCACGCAGAGGATTGTGGATTCAAATCCGGGCTTGCATTTGAAATTTAGCATGAATTTTACCATGAAGAGAACCCTTGTGAGCATAGAGCAATTCAAAGTTGTGTGTGAAGTTCCTAATCCGCACTGGGCTCGCGCGGGAACTACGGCCCAAGCCCTCTCATTCTGATAGGCCTGTGGCCAGCAGTGGGACGTCTGGGATGATGATGATGATATAAGTAAACTGAGCCATTTGTGAAAGTTAACGGCAATCATTGATAACCAAAACCACCTTACAAAAGTAGAAAACTCAAAAAACGGTTGAATCGATTTTTATTAAGCATACCAAAGAACTACTACAAGGATATTCACTTTCACCCATAAAAACGCATCACAATCGGTCCACCCGTTTGAAACCTACGATGCCGCAGACAGACTGAAACTTCACACTTATAACACCCCTCTTTTTGCGTCGGTTAAGAATGCAGAACTCCTAATTTCTCCACCAGATTCATCTACGTAGAAACAGCATTCTTCTGGAAGTGGTGGTCTGCGCAGCCCGCCGCCACCAGGTCGAAGGTCCATACGCTGGTGCGGCAGGGACGGCTCCAGTTCGTGGGGGGAGCGTGGAGCATGAATGATGAAGCTGCCAGCCATTATCAGAGCACCATCGACCAGTTCACTTGGGGTCTAAGGTAGGGAGCCTGTGGAAATATAGCGTGCTACTATAGCTATTTCTAATTCCATCTAGTGAGCAATTATCGAAACTCCAACCCAATCCTACATCGCACTATCAAAGTTTTTCAACTCGTACGCATATATGCAATTTACGACGCTCTTCCTTTGGACTTCGCTCCCCAGGCATAACATTTGCTTGCAGAGAGATCTCCACGGACCTTATATCGATATCCTCCTCCTCCTCACCCTCTCCTCTTCTTCCTCACTAGTTACCAATACCAATATACTCGTAGCATCTTTTTTACAAGCTTTTATTTATCTTGCCCTGTTTGTTTATTCATTTATTTATGTCAAATTTTAGAAGCTAAATTTGACCCTTTTCCAGTGGTCGGATGGGCTTGAAATTTAGCATACTTATGTAAATCTAGTCACCATACAATAATCTGGTAGTGACATTACAGGACTCTAAGCCCAACGGATGACATTTCAAGGTTTTATCCCCATCCCGTGGGAATATCCGGATAAAAAGTAGTCTACGTGTAATCCCCGATATCCAGCTATCAGCATACTAAATATCATCCAAATGCCTACGTCTAGCCGTTTATTTTCGTATTTATAATATAATTAGTAGGATTTGTCGGTTTCCAGAAAGTTAAATTACACCTTCGGCGCCTGCGGACGTCCATTAGTTGGCTGGCAGATCGATCCCTTTGGCCATTCCCGGGAGTTCGCCTCCGAGCTGGCTCAGATGGGCTACGACGGGTTGTTCCTGGGGCGGATTGATTACCAGGACAAGAAGAATAGGATGAAGCAAAAGACCATGGAGATGATATGGAGAGGGGACGATGATCTAGGTTAGTAGTGCTGTAATGGTACGATGTAGGCGCTCGGCTAGACCGTTTAGTTAGGGATGTCTTAGTTAATTTCCCAATTGGGATTGGGATTGATTGAGACTGAAGGAGAAGACCATAGAGATGGTATAGAGAGGGGATGATGATCTAGGTTGGTAGTGATTTAAAGGTACGATGTAGGCGCTCGACTAGAGGGTTTAGGTAAGGATGTAAGGCTGGTCGGCTGGCAGATCTATCCCTTCGGCCGCTCCCGGGAGTTCGCCTCCGAGCTGGCCCAGGTGGGCTACGAGGGACTGTTCCTGGGGCGGATTGATTACCAGGACAAGAAGAATAGGATGAAGGAAAAGACCTGGGAGATGGTATGGAAAGGGAACGATAATCTAGGTTTGAAGTGTTGTAATGGTACGATGTAGGCGCTCGGCTACACCGTTTTGTAATGGATTTAAGGTAGCAGTGCGAGATGACATTGGCGTGCATTGAGTCAATTGGGAGGATGCGATGGCATCTTTACGAAGCTGAAAGCATGTGATAGCATACTCTGACCAGCAATACGTATAGTGTCTAGAATCATACAATTAAATGCGATTCGATGCTGATAGACGTAACTCCAGCCTTAAGATAGTTATTCGGCCAGTCTTGATTTTCAGAAGCTGTTTTTACGCCTGTTTTTATGTCGTTCTCGCATCGGTCTAGTCAGCCACCAAAGATGTTGTGCACAGATAATATGCCAAAATTCGTCTGAAACAGACGCTTAGGCCTGAATGATGCTTGCCATAGTTGTATGTATTTTATTTATATGTACGTGCGGGTCAAATCTTGCAAGTTGAATTCGACCAACTTTCAGTGGTCGGATTGACTTGAAATTTGGCATACTTATGTAAATTGTGTGATAACACAATAATCTGATAGTGACATTCTGGTAGTCCGACTAGAATCGTCTACGCAGGATGGAACTCTTCAACGGTTAGTGACATCGACTTGAAATTTGGTATGCAAATGTAGTTTGGGTGAAAATGCATGTACAGCCAACAAAAAGTACAGTCGGTAAAAAAGCTTGTATCAAAAAAAATTTTTTACCGAAAGCTTATTAAACAGAAATAAAGAAGCGATTTCTACGAATATATTTTATGGTAAATGATATTGTACCGGATAACTCACGTCTTAAATCGAGTTAATAGTTGAATCGAGTCGTTTATTTTATGATTTACAGGTGAAGCCAGTGACATTTTCACCAGTGTGCTATACAACACGTACTCTCCACCGCCCGGATTCTGTTTCGATGTACTCTGCGATGATGAACCCATCATAGACGACATTGACTCACCGATGTACAACGTTGAAAAGAGGGTGAGTTCCAATAAGTATTATAAACAGTAAAAATTAGAATTTAAACAAGGTAAATTGAAAAAGGAAAATGAAAAAGATTTAATACTATTACAAAATACTTGTGACAATGGTAATTGTGATGATGACGGGAGTAGCCAAGCTGCACAAGCTCTGCAATGGCAGTTCCAGCCCACTCAAAAGCTGCAGATTGGTTCGAAACATATAACATATTGTCTTGAACCATTATTTATGTAAATTATTAGCTAAGGGCCTACGCTATCTGTCTTGGGTGCACTGCTTGTCGCGGGTGCAGATAACATCCTATGCACGCGATGCGCGCAGTTACCGCTGCTCATACCATGGGCGTACGCAGGGGGGGGGGGGGGGTGCAGGGGAGGGCAACTGCCCCCCCCCCTTGGAAATTGTATGTTCTACAATATATTATGCCCCGTTCACCTATGAAGCAGGATCCCTTGCGGGTGTTTGCTTTACACACTACATATAACTTGTGTTTCATGTAGGTGTCTTTGTGTAGTGTGTATGACAAAACAAGCGCGGGCTATCTGACCTAAGAAATCTGACTTGCCCCCCCCCCTTCCCCCTAGGCCAGCAGCTGGGTACGCCCCTGGCTCATACTATTGTTCAATAAGTGTCCACCCGCTCCGTGCAAACCGCGTCAGCTATCGTGGGCTCTACCGCGTTGTTTGTATGTAGACGCTAATCTTTAAACTTAATTAGTTTTGTTTTCTTTGTGATTTCATTGTTGTATTCAATTTTCTTTGTGTAAAAAAATTGGTCAAGTTCACATAAATATCGATAATTTCAAAATTAAGTTCCGCTATATCTACATTTACATTGGGCATGGGAGCTACACCGAAACTCTCTCCTCGCTCATCTCATCTCTAGTGGAAACAGCTAGGCGGAGCGAGGATAGGTAACGCGTTACTCCTTCACGCTAAAACGGCTGGACGGATTTGGATGAAATTTGGTATGTAGATCGACGGACATCTGGAATAACACATGGGCTACTTTTTATCCCGATATTCCCACGGGATAGGGCTAAAATCTCAAAATAAGAACCGCTGGGCTTAGGCTTAGGCTTAGAGTCATGAAATTTGACATCGTTGTTTTTAATGCAACCATGATGTACTTTTTGGGAATGCCCACGGGAATTTCGTAAAATCCCAGAATTTCAATCGTGAGTACCGGATGGAATATTTTACGCGTGCGAAGCCGCGGGTAAACACTAGTCTAGTCTAAACGCAGCCTACGACCTCAGGGCTCTGCGTGCCCTAGATACCATAGATACCTACAAATTTGTGGAAAACGGTCCGATTTTTTCAGCGGCGACTTTAGGCACTTGTCTCACCGCCAGCAAAGAAACGATTGGCAATCGACTATTTTCTCGCTCAAGAAACGAACAAAAGATATAAGATCCTGTGTGAGTAAAAGAGACACATATATTAATAGTTGATCGCTGGCTGTTCACACTGTCGGCGAGAACTCGCTCTTACATCTTTTGTCGCAGCGACAAGAGCTATAAAACTCGCTGAGCTATAGATACTCGCTCAGCGATGTCAGCTTGGCGGCCGCCCCGGACGAGCGAGTCGAGCGGAGCGAGTAATCGCCCGTCGCACTCGAACACTCGCTTACAGCCAGCGACAAAACTACACTCGCTTCTCGCTGCTCGCCCACTCGTTTCTAGTTACTCGCTCTACTCGCTTCTCGCTCATCGTCGGCGGTGGGACAAGTGACTTAGCCCATGTAGCGCCCGTGTGCAATTATTACTTTAGCGCCATCTAGGAAGCGCGCGGTCAAAATAGAATAGGTACAAAGTGCCGCGGCCGGCGCCCCTAACACCGCTGCGCGCGTGTGCAACGCACACCCTGCACTATAGGTAAAGACGCCTCTGGATTTTTTATAGATATCAGATTTCCTTGACATTTGCGCCAACATGTCCAAATCGTACAAGACAAACAATATCTTGGTGACTATGGGCGAAGACTTCCAGTACCAAGACGCGGCAATGTGGTTCACGAACCTCGACAAGTTGATTGAGTGAGTCATACAATTGTATTCTTTGGTGTATGTTGTTTGGGACTGCAAAGGTATCATTTGATTCGCGTAGTGCATTTATGAGAACAGTTTTTTGCTAAGAATCATCAAAGACACTGCCAATTGGGTAGTTTAATGGGTAAACAAAGTAAGTACCCTATTATTCTTTATGGTCCGTCAGTTAAATAGTTAATCAAAAATTATTGGACACGTATTTTTTCCATTTGTTAGTTCTTTGCCTCAAAAATAGGGTTGTAACGGAGGCGTTCTTAGCGGATACGGAAGCGACGAGATTCGCCTCCGCGGATGCGGAGGTGAAAGTGGATGTGGAAAAAATAGTAGTATATGCTTTATTTTTTGACGACCAGATGGCCTAGTGGTTAGAGAACCTGACTACAAAGCTTGAGGTCCCGGGTTCGATTCCCGTGTCGGGGCAGATATTAGTATGAAATATACGGATGTTTGTTCTCGGGTCTCGGGTGTTTAATATGTATTTAAGTATGTATCTATCTATATAATTATATTTATCCGTTGCTTAGTACCCATAACACAAGCTTTGCTAAGCTTACTTTGGGACTGGGTCAATTGGTGTGAATTGTCCCGTGATATTTATTTATTTATTTTATTTATTCAACTCAAAAAACTCTAAATTTAAAAAAAATACTGCCAAATCTTACTTGTTTTCGGCATGTGACTTAAGTAAATAATTACTTTGTACAAAATCACTTGAAAAGATCGCGGTTCAATCAAACATATACATTACAATTTCGTAAGTCCAAGCAACGAGATAGGTTGATTTCTGCATGTCGTGTGTTATTTGACATAGTAACACAACGCGCCGAGATAATAAAATGAGAAATAAACCTCCGTTATAACTCCGCAAAAAAAGAATTGCGGAGGCGGAGGCGAATATACGAATTCTTGCGTAACTTCCGCAGTAACGGAGACGGAGGCGAAGTTCCGTCACAACCCTACTCAAAAGCATATTCCTTGTAGTGATTCACCGAATCGCATTTCATCTCGATCGTGTATTTAATTATAGCGTTGTCACAATCGTTTTTTAGGGTTCCGTACCCAAAGTGTGCCAACCGGGACCCTATTACTGAGACTCCGCTGTCTGTCTGTCTGTCTATCTGTCTGCCCGTCTGTCACAGGGCTCTATCTCTTAAGCCGTAAAAGTTAGACACTTGAAATTTTCACAGATTATGTATTACTGTGACCGCTATAACAACAAATACTAAAAATAAAGTAAAGTTATAAATTAAAGGGGGTCGACATACAAGAAACGTGTTTCTTTCAGCGTTTTTTGGTAGACGTTATTAGCCGTTGCCAAGGCGACCGAGTCGCCACTACCAGATTATTGTATTGTCACGCAATTTACATAAGTAGGTATGCAAAATTTCAAGTCAACCCAACTACTTAAAGTTGGTCGAATTTAACAGATTTGATTACAAACAGACAGACAGACAACGGGACAGGTGAAACCAAATAAAAGCTTGTAAAAATACGTATCTAGTGTCCAATATTTTCTGATCGGAACTGATGGCCTACATAGTTATAATTTTTAAGACTAGCCAGTTTGCCTAAAATTCTCTCACTAATAATTGAAGATGGAAAGAGACATTATCATACGAATTTCGAAGTAGCCTCACTGTTCTCATAGCAAGCTACTATTACACATGCTAGTTACTAGCACGAAAGCATGCTACTATTGAGCAAATGATACCTACTAGCATGTGTGTAGGACACGTGCATTAAGCATGCTTTTTTTAATGCTTATTTAAAGCATTCTACTAACGAGCATGTGTAAGGCGGTCTTAAGCTTAGACCACGTTTCAGAAGTTTGTTACAACATAAACTTGCGCTAAGGACTGCATGAACAAGCTACAGTGAATGTTGCCATTAAAAATTGTTCTGAGTGGGTTGCCATTTTAAAATGCATATTCGTTTATGTAGGCAGTGGCATGAAGAAACAGTTTCATTGGATTACTTGGAGAGGGAAGCATGAAATTAGTTTGTCTGTGGAAGCAACACCTCGCAGTGTAGTACCTATACATTTGGCGTTTCTAAGTAGAATTAAGTAAATAAATAATAAACGAGAGAGAATAAGCATTCGTATTATTCATACAAATATTTGCCCCGACCGGGATCAAACCCGAGACTTCGAGCTTCGTAGTCAGGTTCTCTAACCACTGGGCTATCCAGTCGGTAAGTCATTAAAAACGCATGGCATGCGTGTGGCGAGGAATCATCTAAGTGTACGTTGTAAAAAGCTACTGTACTTATAGTCAAAAAACCACAAACGGGACATATCACGCTATTATTACACAAGTAATATTTACCTCGACGTTTCGGAAACGTTACAGTTGCCGTGGTCACGAGTAGACTGAAGTGTGACGTGTCAAGTCTGCCTAGCAGCGCGAGTTCTTCGAACTACCCGCACTTGATCACTAATAGTGCCGGCACTCGTATCACGAACTACCCGCACTTGGTCACTTTTATTTGTGATAGGGTGACTACTTTTCAAGCAGCTAATGATTTTTTGGCTTAGCGTATACCTACAAACAATTCTCAATTCTCGATAGGCAAATAAAACTACTTTGAATGCTCCCTCAACGTTCTCCTCAATTAATCGGTATATTGTGAACTGTGGTTACAACAATCAAAATTGTCACCTCATTGATCTCCTCATTTTGGCGGTCTATGTGAAGCATTGGTAAATACAATCAAGCGTTCAAATTTGGTAGTGAATATTCTGGAATTCTGTCGCTCCTGAAGCCTGTTTAAAGTAGGGTAGTGACACCAGCTCTGGACAAGAACCAATAATGTATTTTTTCCGGTAACCCAAATTTTATGATACAGACCGTACTTTTTTTAAAGTAGAACCTAACACTAATGTTCAGATAACTGACGGACGTTCATGATTATTATAATAATTAGTGAACTTCCTTGCTATCCATTACTGGGTACTACTATGTTTAACATGTCCATGATTGGTGTCGTCACCCTAATCCCTGTCCTTCCGATAGGTGGCAGAGTTTCTAACTAAAGCAAAGGAGATGGCTCAGGTGTACCGCACTAACAACGTCTTGGTAACCATGGGGGATGACTTCCAATACCAGGATGCTGCCATGTGGTTCGATAACCTGGACAAGTTGATTGAGTAAGTGTTTAACGAAAAGGTGAAAGTCTTCGGCTACAGAGCCTATAACATAGTCGAAAATGTTAAATCATCTATTATAGGTGTCGGCTTGGACCTTTCAAGCAACTAATAGTACATTGTGTCTTAAGGGCGGTAAATAAGGAATTACGAACGAGAGTCTATTAGAAGCCCGAAGTAGAAGACTGAGGGCTTTAATGACTCGATGTTCGTAATTCTAGTACCGCCCGTGTGACATACAATGTTTTTTATCACATTTGTGAGTAAAATTGTATATTTGTAAAAGAAAAGCTAATATTTTTTCAAAAATTGCCGATACCGCTGACTGTGCTCTTGGCTTGGCTTGGCGATAAAAGAAACGTCGATGAGTTGACCAAATTCTTTCTGTGATGAAGGTCAATCTCCAGTCAGCTCAAGGTCGATCTCATGTAAAACGCTTCTGCTTGGTGTTGCTTTGAGAATGAAAACGTGGAGAGCTTGAAACGCGTTAGCATTTCGTGTAGTGTTGGTGACAGTGGAGCATGCGTGGGTGCATGTGAATACTACTTACCTAATAACATTATAATAATAATATTCGTTGGCAATCTTTCTACAAGCGCCATCTGTGCCATGTTTTCTACATCCGAGATACTACCTCTCATTGCTAAATAAATATCACTTACCTTACGAAATAAACACATTGCATTGGCTAGGGTTATTTTTCGGGGGGGGGGGGGGGGCTGGCCTTCGACCGTTTAGTCCGTATGATTTTCTTGTTCAGTGAAACTAAACTAACCTGCTGAAATATGTCTATATATAGAAATCTCTTTATTGCACATAAAAATCAAAAAGAAAAGTACAGACAAGACAGTATCTCTTCCAGCTAACCTAAATAGTTGTGATACAATTAAACGCGTAACGAATCAAATACGTGCGCGCCAATGTTCCAGAATAATATTTAAGAACGAACTTGACCAATTTTCTTAAACAAATATTTAGCTAAAATATATTTTAATTTTATATTATCTCTAGCTTTTTTGAAAGTTGTCGAACAAGGGTTAATATGTTTCAGCAGTAGAATCTACGATAAAATATTTTGCTCCTGTTAAAGGCTCCATCATGTACGTACCTACATGTATGAGAGTCTTGAAAGCTTAAAACATTAGTAGATGTGGATATATAAATTCTGCAGCGAGGACATAGCCGTGGATGTAAAGCTAGTATATAAATATCATAATGACATTAAAAAAAAACGTACTAGCCAATAACCATGTAGTTTTACATACGGCATAACCCACACCCAAGTTCTAATGAGGGCTATCGCGAATGAATTCGCCGCTAGAGGCGCTAGTGTAGCGTGAGGTCTCTGAAATGTCAAATCTCATAGTTTTTTGGTGAGCTACGCGGGTTTATTTATAATCAGAAATTTTTTGTGAATATTTTGCATTACCTGAAATTAATTATGGCAAATATGCGTTACGGGGCAATGAATGTCTGTGTTTCGAGACAGTTTTGTCTTTCGGAAACTTTTGTCCTCCCTTTTTTCCGAACAAAACGGGACTAAGCAACACTGTGGTGGCTGGATATTTTTATGGTACGGTTTTAAGGTGTTTTAAATATGATTTTAATCTAAACTTTGTTTTAACGCCCGTAATAACAGACTCTGAAAGCCACACTTAAAAACCTCACGCAACAGTGCGCCATCTAGTGAGACAAGAAACGATAGCCCTCATTAATTATAATCATTTCCTGGATTAATTTTACGACGGCAAGAGCTTTAAAGTGGAAATGAGATGTAACTTTTTGTTTAACTAGGTTACAGAATTTCTAGAATACGTGGAGAAAGCAGGAAAGTTTTATCGGAGCAATAACCTGCTAGTGACAATGGGAGGGGACTTTACGTACCAAGATGCCTTCATGTGGTTCGACAATTTGGACAAACTTATCAAGTGAGTGACAAGTTTTGGCCCAAACTATGTATGTTACTTATACCATGTTTTTTACTCCTTGGAGATAACCGCGGCCAGATACAGTGGCGTGGCTAAGTAACCAAAGGCCCTGGGGCAAAAAATAAACTAGTTCCCCAACTAAACTATTTAAAATCGTTTGTTCCGAACACGACAAATATGTCGTGTTCCGAATTCGACGTACTCCAGATTTGTCATTTATAGTTTGTAAGTCAGAGTCCCCGATGGACAGAGCCATATTTTTTTAAAGAAACAACAACAAGTCAGAGTCCGAGGGGCCCCCTGAGCTTAGGGGCCCCAGGGGCACTGCCCCGTCTAGCTCTCCGGTAGCTGCGCCACTGGCCAGATATTTCCCTTATAGATATTTAACTGTTTTTTAATAGTTATTTGCGAGGAAATTTTATTCCTCAGATAACTAGTTCTGAGGAATAGATTGTTCTCGTAGACAAGACAGCTGTTTACAATAAAATAAAATAATATTTTTTCTTTCTTTAACAGCGAAAATATTTATTGTATTTTTTTTTAATTTATTTATTTATTTATTTAATAAAACATTACACCATCATTACAGGACATCCAATGCGATAGCGTACCAAACTAATTATTATACAATTTAATATATACAAATAAGCTTAACTAAAAATTGACATAAAGGAATCTTCTATACTACTATAATATTACAATAACATAATACATAAAAGTTACTTTAGTAAATTCGAACAACGAACATGAGAACAAGTCTATCCTTTCCGCCACCTCATTTAAGATGTGTAAGGCTCTAGTAAACGGAGCCTTGTTTAGGAGATTGGTCCGGCCACGGGTACCTTGAATAACTTCGGCCGCCGCCGACGCTTTATATAATCATTCGGTACAGATAGACTCATCATGCTAAGAATACCTGGATTATGAGCCTTACCTCTAATCAATTGGAACATTACCTTAGATAGTGCAAAGTCCCTCCTAACCTCTAGTTGTTGTAGCCAACATACCGAGCACAAATAAAGTAGGGTACATCAACGGGTAAAAACGGGTATACACCATACAGTTTTAAATACAAGAAACGCGTAAATTTATTTTGTATACGCTCCAACATTATGCTGTATTTAGACTCGTGTTTTTAATTATTATCTGCGAAGATAATCGTAATAAGCCTCAGACATAGCTAGTTATCTCCGAGGAAAAAATCTTCACAGGTCACCAGTTATCTGACCAAGGCACATTGCTGGTACACTCACAGAAATTGTCTGGAAAAATGGTTTTGTGGAAAAGAAATCTAGTTTAAACAAGAGAATATCCTAGCATCAAATATTATGTAACTATCAGACAACGCATCTGCAATGCCCCCTAATATGGGCGGTGGTGATCTCTTACCATCAGGAGACCCACTTGTTCGTTTGCCATCCAGTCGAATAAAAAAAACTATCAGCCATTTACTTACTCAAATATTAGAATATAAATTAAATGAAAGCACCATTTTCTACGTAACTGTCGCATTTTTGATTTAAAATGCTTGAATCTTGAATATATACTTCGTTTTTTAGCATTAGAAAGAAGTAAGAGATCTTTACGTGCCTTTGGTATCATAAGTACTTAATAGTTACTGTTTTCTTTAAACGTTTTTCAGTAAAAAGACTCGTCAAGATTGTTTACCCTATTTCTAATGCTAATCACTGACTAATCGATGAACATACATAAAAAATACAAACATTCGAACGTAGAACCTCCTCCTTTTTTGCAGTCGGTTAAAAAAACGAAGTAAGTATAGTTCTTTTCATCTGTTTTCTCCTTCATTAGATAGGAGTCTAAGATGAGGGTAGTATCAAACACCACTGACATTTAAGTACATTCCTTGTCACCAACACAACATTAAGACGCTAAAGCAAATGACGGTTTCTGACGCTAGATGGCGCTACTATCGTGCGGCCCATTTGTCAACTTTGACATTTGCATCACGTTTGAATAACTAAATGAGCCAATCGCAAGTAAGACTGCAGGGCTACTCCGAAACTAGAAACTCGAAGTTCGTGTCGTGCGGTCCCTCTCGCTCTCGTATCAAACAGTGTAAGTGTCAGAGGGACCGCACGACACGAACTTCGATTTTCGAGTTTCAGAGTAGCCCAGCTGAAACGTCAATCGGAGCTCACGATACTAACGCCATCTAGCGATATTTCACCTGTTAATAAAGCCTCATTAGGCAACATTTAGGTACAGTCACCAGCATTAGTATCTGCCACAGCGGAGCGTGCAAAAATATCTGATAGTCGTATCAGATATTTATGCACGCTGGTGACTGTACATTATAGGTTCTCACGCTCGCCCGAACTTTTTTTTCTTTCCATAATTTTCATTCGTCATTCATTGAAACAACTTATGCATTAAAATAATTCAAGTAAATTTAAAAACCGCAGGGTTTTTTTATGACAAATTGAATTATGACGAGTGAAATTATAGGATACGATGTGTATTGGCCTGTGCATGTGCACTGCATGCTAAACTTAAGAATGATCTTGCATGAAGTGGCGTAGGTACTTTTTATAATTCTGCATGTCTATACACATACTACGTTTATTATTAATACGAAAAAATAGCAATAAAAGCAATTTCCTGTTGTCGTCAATTTCATGAGTTGTAGGACGTCCACCAACGAGGTGGACAGATAACCAGAGCCTATACTACAAAGTGCAAAATCCGAACTTCGTATCTTGCCGTCCCGCTCATGCCAATGTTATTTAATACGAGAGTGAGCGGGACGGTACGACACGAACTTCGATTTTCGAATCTCGTAGTGCCCCTCTGCTCAAAGCCGCGGGTTCACGGTGGATGCAAGCTGTCCGACCGAAGCGACTACAGGTCTATCGGGGAGGCTTACGTCCAACAGTGGACGTCCTACGGCTGAGATGATAAAGAATAAGTGGGAACTGCTGGGATTTTTTCCCAGTTCGCGCGTACAGTCTGCTGACAACTTGCAGTGGCGATTTTCTTCAACTAGACGTTGTTTAGTGAACTAAAAGAATTTCCTTGCTCACCCGCGACCTTACGATAGCTAAGCTTATGTAAAATATGTGGAGTCTAACAACTGGTAGCATGGTGTATGGTTGTGTCACTCTGAAGATGAGCTCTGGTTGAGTTCGAAACGCGTCAGTGTAGTGTGGTGGTGGTGATAGATGGGTTTGTGTGATTTGTGTGTGTTCTTACAGTGTGGAGGTGGAGGAACTGCATGAACACGCATATTTTGCATTAGCTATCGTAAGGTCGCGGGTGAGCAAGGAAATCCTTTTAGTTCATTGATATGGACCTCCGCAAAGTAACGCCTGATTCAATAACTTGTTTAGTGAATTGTATTTTCCAGACACGGCAATCTAAAAGCGGCTAAAGAAAATCTTAAATTGAAACTGTTCTATTCAACACCAGCGTGCTACCTCAAGGCAGTTAAAGACGCCAAGTAAGTAGAATCCTACTGATGAACTAAAATCAAAATTCTAGTATAAACACCCACTGGATCGAATCAATAACACATTTACCTACATTTCGTGTCTTTTAACTAGACGTCTAATCACTTAGTACGTGATTCATTTTCCTTGACTGTGTTTAATATAGTTTATTCTTCCAGTCCGACGCTACCGACGAAGCAGGACGACTTCTTCCCGTACGCGTCAGATCCCACCGCCTACTGGACGGGGTACTTCACCTCCCGTCCTACTACCAAGAGGATGGAGCGAGAGGGGAACAACTTCTTGCAGGTAATATTTTGCCGCCCTCTTGTTTAGGGTACTCATTCTAATCGGTCCGAATCATAGGTGCGACATTTTTTTGTTATGGAATTATCATCATCACCCCAGCGTATACACGTCCCACTGCTGGGCACAGTCCTCCTCTCAGAATGAGAACCCTTGGGCCGTAGTTCCCACGCGCGCCCCGTGCGGATGCTTTGGTCTCAAAATACCTAAATTGCAGAATGCCTAATTTTGTTTTCTTATAACACCGGAATTTGAATATGGCTGAATTTCAAAATACCTTTGTCTCATAATACCTAAACTTCAAAATCACTTTCATGGCAAAACAACATAATATGCTTAAAACAACCAAAAGTTAAAATACCTCAATTTGTATGTTAAATTTCACAAACACCACCCGTGAAAAAAATTTAGGCATTTTGCCTTTTGGGTGTTTTCGGTTTGAGTTGTTTTAATATTTTGTCATTTATGTCATAGTTATTTGAATGAATTGTGCATTTCAATCTTTAGGTATTTAGAGAATATGACATTTCAAGTCAAAGTCATAATGAATTTCGTTCATTTTAATACAAGGGACAATTTGACATTTTAGGTATTATGAGCCCATGGTAATTTGAAAATTAGGGGTATTAGTGAATAAGGTGTTACGCAATTTAGTGGTTTTAAGCCCAAAACGTGCGGATTGGGAATTTCACACATACCATTACATTTTTATGGTATTCAGCCGCCCCCTAAAATGTGCCCGGGGCTGTTAAACTGTTAACGGTTTGTGCTAGTGGCGGCAGAACATTGCAGTAATATTGTTCATTTTTTTTCAGACATTCAAAATGCTACAAGTGCTAACTAACTTGCCGGTTACCAACATGATCGCCCTGAATCAACTGAAGAGCGCTATTGGTAATTATCAATACATTTTTTCTAATTAAGTATACTTATAGGGATGCTTGGATGGTTTGGGCATGTTGAGAGAATGAATGAAAACAGATTGACTAAGCAGATCTATAAGACGAGCGTGAATGAGAACTTTGGGAGAGGAAGGCCTAGACGAACGCACCACGATCAAATCGGGGACGTTCTGAAGAAAGGTCGGGTCAGGCAGGAGTACTCTTAAAGCGACGTGCATGCATGAAAAGATTGATTGAAGTGGAAGGATGTAGTCTCTGCCTACCCTGTTGTGAGAGGCGTGATGTTATGTAATGTAATGTATGAATATATAATTGGGGTTTTCTGTTATTTTACATCATTTCGAGATATGTTTTTTTAAATTCGTTTCCTGTAACTGGATAGTTTCGTGGGTTATTTTTTTTTCCATAAAATTGTGCTTATTTTACAACACGCATGCGTTTTGAAAATTAAACTGTGAAATTAACTTGATATACTAGTATTTACCTATAATAGTATTCAAGTACAAAATACTTAAATATCAAAAGAAAGTTTGTAACTACAAGATACGGAATATATTTTTAAAACTTTTTCAAGTACCTACCTACGTTTTATTATTATTTAAATACGTGTCAATTAAAAAAATACAGCATTACAGTTAAAAACTAATGCGGTGAAAAATTCAAATTATGCCTATACACAAAAAAATATTAAAAAACACAAAATGACCTAAAACACAAAAAACTAATTACGATGAAAATACGTATTTTGTGTACACGGCCATAGAAACTCTTGTCAGTTTGACACCAGTTTGTATGTGCTTGACACGAAATATCGGGTCGGTATTATCCGTGCCAGTAAATAGTGTTACCTGTATTTTGTATCTTGTATCTACCTGTGTCTTGGATAGTTTTATCTTGAATAAGACACACGTCTGTTTACATATAACTAGGTACCGATTGCATAAAAGGAGAATGAATGAAATGAATGAGTGAATGTCAAAATGAATGATACACACACAGCTACAACAACCGATTGCATAAAAGGAGAATGAATGAAATGAATGAGTGAATGTCAAAATGAATGATACACACACAGCTACAACAACCGATTGCATAAAAGGAGAATGAATTAAATGAACGAGTGAATGTCAAAATCCCGCTGTCATTACACGTCATATTCTTGTGTTCGTGTCCTCAACTCTGGTGGCACTTCCTATGCACCGGCTGATTCTTCGACGGTCGTTGCAGGCGTGATGCAGCATCACGACGCCATCACAGGCACCGAGAAACAGCACGTGGCGCACGACTACGAACGCATTGTGACGCAGGCTGTTGACAACGCGTTCACTATCGGCGCCCAGGGTTTGAAGTAAGACACGGGGTACTCCTAAGCTGGACAATAATGGGGGTTCGATTCCCAGCGCTGGTCTCTTTTTCTGGTTTTTCTGTGCATCCATGTCTCAGTTTGTATTTTCGATATGGTTTCACGGGATACCTACCCGTAAAAGTAACAAATTTGGAGTTGAAATAAAAAATACAAAAAAACTCCAAAAAACCAATTGTTGCTAATTATCCAGGTAGCCAGGCAGGTCTTCCTTCCTTTAAATGTTTGGGAACTATTTCGGCGTCTTCAATGATTATTTTTGATTACCTTTGATTAACAATTAGTTTATTTTAAAAATATGAAAAAATACAATGTATCTCAGAGCAAGGTATGTCGACGAATAACGACCGTTGAATTTCCCCTCTCGCCGCTTCCTTCCTCCCCCTGTCATCCATGTTTGCGCGACTAGTCGCTAGGTGGAGTTTAGCGTTAACACCAATAATAATAATAGGGAGGGTCCATATCGGCTCGCATACTAATCGCACAGTTCGAATGTAATGTTTGTCAGAATGATCGTTTGACATAACTCTTTTTTCTCTGAATCCACTAATAAATACTAAATAAATACTAAATACTATAATAACTAATTGTTCAGTATTGTTATAAAACAAACCTAACCTAACCTATAGTTTTCTATAGAATTACCATTTAAAATTTTCAGGAAAATTTAAGGTTTTAGTGGGAAAAAAATTATGACAAACGACGATTCGGACAAAAAATACGGTATGACTAGCGAAGAGTATGCGAACTTTGGCGCTCCCGTTGCGAGGAATGTGTAGGAACGCTTCATTTACCTCGCGGCTGTGTTTGGATAGACACGTCGAGGGGAAAATGGGTTTAAATGCTCGAGTTTTTACACTGTGCTTTTCACTGCAATTGCGAGGAAATGAAACAGCAACAGAGGAAACAATTGTTCACTTACTATTTTTCATGCATTACTGGATAATTAGTTTTTTTTATTTATTTGATTGATTTTTAGTTAGTAGTTTGAAATAGGAGATTGTACAAATGTACAACAAGAGCATAAAACGAGCCATTTTACCCAAGACGTTCATAACCACCCGAACCGGTACGGTACGTCGAGGGGAAAATGGGTTTAATGCTCGATTTTTACACTCTGCTTTTCACTCCGATGGCGAGGAAATGAAATAGAAACAGTGGAAACAATTGTTCACTTACTCGTACGTACATAGTTTTATTGTTCACGCATTACTATTATCTTGCTATTAAGTATATATATATTTTTTAAGTTGTATTGATCTAATTTGATTGATTATTAGTTTTACATAAATAAAAAAATATGTAGAAACTTCTTTGTTTGTGGCTGTTTACACCTGATTGCCTTGGTCTTAGACGATGATTTTACTTTATGCACTATAGCATAAAAAGTCATTTTATGTCGCCTAGATTCAGCATAAACACCAACTTTACCAGTATGAGAAGTAAAAAAGTTTTTTTTAGCAAGAGATAAAACGCAAAATTCACTTGCTCGTATCTTCCTTGATTGTGATTTTTACGTCATTCGTTTCATTTTAAATGGTTTAGGGGTAATCAAATCTGACTGCAAGTTTTTTTACCTGTTTCAGTAAATTGGTCAAAGCTCAAGTATTCATACAATACGAAAGGTGCGAGTTCAACCAGTCGCAGTGCGCGGTCACCGAGGGGAGCGACGCGTTCATCGTAAGTTCTAGAACCTCTTGTGTAAACTTTGGAATCAATCATCGAAAATCCTAAAACTAAACGTTTCTATAATGTTTTAAACATTCGTGATTTTCACTCATAGTCAAAATATTTACCTCGACGTTTCAGCCACATTACAGTGGCCGTGGTCACGACAGTGGCAGTGGACGTTGTTAGTATTGTGTGTCGGTGTGATGGGGTGACAAATAACAATGACCAAGTGCGGGTAGTTCGTGATACGAGTGTCGGTACTATTTGTGATTCAAGTGCGGGTAGTTCGAAGGACTCGCGCTGCTAGGCAGACTTGAC
Organism: Choristoneura fumiferana; assembly: GCF_025370935.1. Taxonomy (NCBI): domain Eukaryota; kingdom Metazoa; phylum Arthropoda; class Insecta; order Lepidoptera; family Tortricidae; genus Choristoneura; species Choristoneura fumiferana. The sequence continues at coordinate 8,506,275 of NC_133501.1, read as the reverse complement.
ACCCCACACTTCAGTTTACTCGTGAGCACGCCCTCTGTAATGTGATTGAAACGTCAAGGTAAATATAATTCCGTGTGTTTTAGCGTGAAAAGTCCCGTTTGTGGTATTCTAAATACTTCTTTTTACAGCTGACTGTTTTTAACAACCGAGTGCGACCCAAGCCCTCGACAACAGTGAACCTGCCTGTAGTGAACGCCAAATACTCAGTATTCGACGAACACGGTGAGAGACCATTCTTTGAAATGTCTAAACACACTATGCCGGTGTCTATATTAACTCTCAACTCAACATATTAACTATATTAACTATGAACTCAATACATCTAACAGATGTTAGACTAACAAACCAAATGAACGTTTTAATTTGTCACTGTAACTCCCCAAGTACCCACTTATTTTCCTCAAACAAACTACCCACAAAAAAACTTTAATCGTCACATAAAACTACCTTGAATGTTTGTTTATCTATCTAAAGGGGCTCCTAAACGGGCCATATTTTCACTGCAATATGTGGCCGGCAACTATTGGTGTCCCTGTCTAACATGTGAGTAAGAGTAACACCAATAGTTGCCGGCCACAAATTGCAGTGAAAATATGGCCCGTCTAGGAGCCCCTTAACCTTTAAACGAGCAATTCTTGCATATACAATAAATTTTATCGGATACTTAGTAGTACTGCTATTTTCAGGGAGCGAAACTTTGATGCCGATGATTGACATATAGGATGTTTTTATAAATAAGTACTGGCCGTCTCAAGTGTCAATAAAATATCCGTAAACTAAAGTGACCAATAAGTTGTTAGTGATTATTTATAATACAATCTAGATAAAAACACTGTATGAAGCTTGACGTCATACGGCTGTCACCGGTATCAAGCTCCCTGGTTATTTTATATTTCTTATTATTATTGTTATTATGTGACTGTAATTTAATTTTCAATTGTCTTTTTCTTTTTGTATTCTTAATTATCCTTACATTATTAATTATTATTATTTTGTTTGACATTGGTTTATATATATAGTGTTATAATGTGGAAAAAATTTGAATGACTTGGGCTTTCACCTTATTATTAAATAAATATTAATACATATATGTATTTCGGAGATCTCGGAAACGGCTCCAACGATTTCCATGAAATTAAAATTGGTATGTAAGGGTTTTTTAGGGTTGAAAAATAGATTTAGCTTGGTCATATCTATTTCATCTTCGGGCTAAAACTAAATAGATGATTTTCATCATCTATTTAGTTTTAGCCCGAGCTTTACTTAACTGTTAAATCATGTTTTATTAATCCTAATTTTATTGCTCAAATTAGACCCAAGCCTTCAAAGCCGTAGCAAGGGAGAAGATACTAAGGGCCTGTTCCACCACTTGTCGACTAACTTTAAGCGCCGGATATCAGTGATGCCGTCTCTGTTTGTTTTGTCTGAATAAACAAAGAGCATTACTTTTATCTGACACTTAAAGTAAGTCGACAGGTGGTGAAAAAGGTCCTAATTTACCTGTTCATATCAAGAAGACCCCATAATTTTGTACCTAATTATTTCCATGCGTTCCAAAGCATCGAAACTCAACCCCTTGCCGTAATAATGTGTTTTACAGCGTGGCAGTGAAGGAACGACGACGTTGCTATCATAAGGTCGCGAGTGAGAAGGAATTGTTTTATTTAATTCATAATGGACCTCCGCAAAGTAACGCCTGATTCAATAAAGAATATTTAGAATTTGTAATTATTATTTCAGGCAACAAAATATATTCCGAAATTCAAGCATTACCATCGGAATATCTGAAGATACCGACACGGAAATCTAACGCTACACACAACTTGTATTTCAACGTGGAGGCTTTACCCGCACTAGGGTTTAAATCATACTATATTAAAAAAGAAAGAAATATTAGATATAAACGGGACACCAAAGCAAAGAGGTTGCCTGATTATTACAATGTAAACGACTATTTCAAAGATGTTAAAGACAAAATAGAAATTGATATAAGAAATGCTGAAGCTGATTCGTACGTGCCTAATGTAGATATCAATGTAGGTATAACACCTATAGAGAGAGACAACATACAGCTTATAGAAGATCAAAGGTACCAGAAGAATGTTAACTGGGATATATTTAAAAAAGGGAAAGCGACTAGTCAAGAAATTAAGGTAAAACTAAATAAATGTAATGTTAATGTAACGAATGTTGCCATTGGCATTTATAATTTGACAAGCTTTTGTTTAACTTAGTGTGTTAATTATGTGTGGTTAATTCTTGGAAATCAAAGCCACTTCTATGGGTCAGATTGACTTGTTTTTACGTGTGTAGGTTGGATGACACTGCAAGTGCTGTCAGCAAAAAATGCTTGTAGGTGTATGTGAAATTACAAATTTGCAAGAAAGACAAATAGAATTACGAATTTGTAATGCTCCGTGTCAGATAACCGTTGGGGGAGAAAAGTCCTCGAGTGGCGACCACGAACCGGAAGACGAAGCGTTGGCAGGCCTCCCACCAGGTGGACTGACGACATTGTGAGAGTGGCGGGAAACCGGTGGATGCAAGTGGCGAGTTGTCGTTCATTGTGGCGTTCTAAGGGGGAGGCCTTTGTCCAGCAGTGGACGTCTTCCGGCTGATGATGATGATGCTGAACATAGATTTATTATAATCGCCATATATTCCTCCATCACCCAAAATACGCTGGAACACTAAAGAAACGACATTTTAAGTCTATCTAGATGTTATATCTAGCAGGTTTTCAATTATATTTAATTTGTAAATCAATCAATTTATTGTGAAGAATTTAGGTGCGGTCAGCAACAAAGATATAAATACAGCCAAAGTGCAAAAAATACGTATACACGACCTCAATGTTCAGGCAATAAAGTCCTGTATACATATTTTTGGCACTTTGGCTGTATTCATATCTTTGTTGCTGTACAGTACATGGATTATTATTTTTTATTAATTTGTAAGCATGATTTTACACTTGCTAGGTAAATAGGTACTAAACATAGCAGCGGGTGAAAAGTCATATTACGTATACCATTCATTTGATAGTCTTGTGCACGTCATATTAATTTTCAAACATAACTGCTCTATCTCATTATGAATAAAAATGAAAAAAATACTCTTTCTAACATCCGTCCAATCCGATTCTTCGTTTCTTTTGTAATGTAGGGGCTTTTTCCTTTGGATAATAAGTTTTATGATACGGAAAAGATTGGGTGTCATTTTCTTATGACCAGATTCTATTCTATATGTATATTGAACTTGAAAATTTTTCTTCAATCTCATAAGGGCCCATATTCAGTTCGTTTAATTTCTTCCTGTTCAGCTAATTTCATATACCACGTAGACCATATCGAATACGTAGAATTTTTAAATTTTTGAAATGTCTTTTTTTATAATTTTATATTGTTCAATCTGGTGACAAAATTATTTTTTTCGTTGTATTTATCAATTGTGATTTCTTCGTTTTTTGTTTATTTTGCATATCTATTTTCTGCATTCCTCTAACCCCTCTAAAATATGCTATAGATTTTCATGAAGTCTCATGTTGAAATTTTCATGCTTACACATTTATTCTTTGTTCCTGATTTTTTTAAGTCTACATCGTGTTTTTAAATTGACCTGTCTTCGTTATTTTGTATTTCTTCATTGTTATTTTGACCCGCTATAATGTGTGTAGTGTAACAAAACTAACCGCTATTAATTGTTCGTCCTCATTTTCCTTTGATTCCAATACATTTCTGTTCAAGCAGTCAGCTTCCTAACTTTTATTTTCTGAGGCATATTTTATTTTGAAATCATATTGTGACAGGCAAATATGTTAAGTCGCCAATTTATTCATGATCCTAGATTTCAGATTCATGTTTTCAAGCAAGTTTTCAAATTTTTGTCTGAATAGATCGTAACTGGTTTGCCAACCAGTATTGCCAATATCAATACACACCGTTTCTTTGAGAGCCCATTCTAGTAGCCTTCTTCATCTTTTGTTCCATTTATTTTTTAATATAAGCAACTGGTTTTTTTCCGTCAGGATGTGTCTGTAACAAAATGGCTCCAACCCCTTGTGAAGCGTGTGTTTAAGCGTGTAAGCGTATACGCATTGGTAAGTCATTATCTTTGATTTCCAAACTGGTTGTGAGCACTTGTGATAAAAATTCATTTTACCAAGAAATTGTGTTACATTCGTTTGTGTTTTTGGAACAGGAATATACTTTATTAATATAAAGTTATTTTTATCGGTACTTACATTTAAATTTGTTTCTCCTACTTTGTTTTTTTCCTTCATCCAAATACTATTTTTGGATTTTTTTCAAAGCACCATTTCGGACTAGTCTGAACGTTTCAATCAATAAAAAAAATCATGCGAACATAGAATCAAGTCTAAACCATTAAAATAATTCTTAATTGAACGTGTGTTCATCAATGATACAAACAAATGGTTTTTTCCAGTTCAAAAATTTTCAATTCGTCTAACCACATGTCTTTTAAACACCATTTATCGTTACTGAATCTGCTTCATTCACATTATTTCCTTTTAGCCACAGTTTAAAATTAAGTAGAGAAACAAGTTCCTCTTATTTATCATTAATGGTCTTAATATTCGTTTTTTGATCAGTTTCATTTAATTCAACTTCTATGACAGGATTGTTGACATGTTAAATGGCATTTCTTAATTTAATCATCTTTTGGTCTATCTGTAGTCTAGACTCTAGACTCATCAATAGCATAGGCATTGTTTTTCAAAAAATCCATCGGGTGTCGTTTGAATTTTATACTTTTGATTCACAAACTTTTCTTTAAACGGTTTTTAGTTATGATTTCTGATTTCTTGTGTGTTTTCTGTTAATTTATCTACTATTTTTTTCCAACGTACCGATTTAACTTTTGTGTGGTGTATTGAGTGGTTCTTGATTAAATTCTACTAGATGCTGATCCCCAAATTGTAAATTGCCATCATTTTATTATTTTTGGAACCTTTTGTTAGACGATTTCTTAATTTTGAACATGAAGCTACCGTGAGACTCACTCATATTAAATGATATTGTAACGGATAACTCACGTCTTAAACCGAGTTTAGCTCGACATGTTTCGGGCTATTTCGTAGCCCTTCTTCTCAGGAGCACGCGAACGCGACTCGGCGGCTGCCGCAACACGCACACTCCCAACATGTCGAGCTAAACTCGGTTTAAGACGTGAGTTATCCGTTACAATATCATTTAATACGATTATAATCACTAAAATAAATAGGTTCACTAACAACTCACATAATAATAGCCGAAGTTGGCTTACCATTCGAACTCTTCTTGACAAGGAAGTGAAGGAACCTGTCATGAAACAAAAAAAAACGTAATAATTATATTATATTAGTGGTATATTCATGAAACGGTATTTTATATGTTATATTTAATATTAAGAACAACACATCAAATTGTAATCTCACGTGCACGTCATAACATCTTTCAGACTTCACTGCTCTCTTTATTATGAAAAAAAAAACTCATAAACTACAGAAACAATCTTACTTTACATATTATATGAGGTTTATGCGAAAGAGAGATGAACAATGTGAAGTTACCGCCTCTTACTATTATATAAATAATTCCTTATTTTTTTAAATTACTTCCAAAATAATCATTATCATTTTAATTTCAAGGATCTAATAAAGGAAGCTACGAAGAAGCTAGCCGAAGACTCGCTGAGGGCGGCAAAACAGGATCCCAAGGTCAAGTTCTCCGTGCTGAATGATGATGAACTGAGGATGCTGGGTGATGACCCGATGGTAGTGGCGGTGCCGCCGGAGATTGTTCTGGAGAATAGCGTAAGCAAAATAAATTGTATATGCCGCGGTTCACTACGGATACAGCCCGCTTCCAATGGAAGCAACTGTAGATCTACAATACAATACGAAGGCTCTTAATTGTACACCAGAAACGGTGTAGCGAGATCTACGGGAGAGGCCTACGTCTAACAGTTACGTCCTACGGCTGATATGATGACGATGATACCATAGGCTCTCAACCTTACTTTGTTACTGCCCCCAGATTTTTGTTCAAAAGCTCTCCCAGAAGGGAGAACTTTTACTAAGTATAAGTAACGCCGAATTGTCACTGAGTGGTCTGCTACAACCGCCCCCATAAACGCTTTGCGTTATTATTTTTTCCAAATAAAAGCTACGACCAATAATCGCCAGTGGCTTAAATTTAACATTTTAGATTTAAGTGAGGTTGATTTTTGTCTTGTCGAACCTTATAGTGAGGGGTGTCGAAATAAGGTATGCAAGTATTTTTTCGTATCACTACGGAATCCTATCCTGGTCACACAGTCTTGGCCAGTTTCTAAACTATTTCTGATTAGAATTCTTTTCCGTCCCTTTTGTCATGTCTCAGTTTATGACTCAAAAGGCAACCTCCCGTTGCTTTTTGACGCCTACCAGCTGTAATTAACAACCGCGTAAGAGTGTATACTCCGGGTGTAGCAAGTGAGTGCATAATAGTTGTAAAATTAATTATGTTTACGTAATATATTAATTTTATGTTTTTAAAGTTACACAATAAATTTATTAAATCAGGCGTTACTTTGCGGAGGTCCATATCAATGAACTAAAATAATTTCCTTGCTCACCCGCGACCTTACGATAGCTAAGCTTATGCAAAATATGCGTGTTCATGCAGTTCCTCCACCTCCACACTGTAAGAACACACACAAATCACACAAACCCATCTATCACCACCACCACACTACACTGACGCGTTTCGAACTCAACCAGAGCTCATCTTCAGAGTGACACAACCGTACACCATGCTACCAGTTATTAGACTAACGAACCACAACCACCGTTTTAACTTGTCACTGTAACTCCCCAAGTACCCACATACGTTTTATGAAACAAAGCAAAACTATCCACAAATTATTAATAAATTTTTTAACCGTCCTTCAAAATTACCTTGATTTTTATTTATTTACTGTCAAGGCATGTTTTATTAACTACCATTGCTGAAATTAGATCCAAGCCGTAGCAAGGGAATAAATTTGTTTTCCAGTTTACAAATTTATATGTAGTCTTATGTAGTTAATGGTGTGTGTGTAGTATGTCTTTATAACGGTCCGGGGGTTACCGACGATGCTGGCTGAAAATCAGCGCAGGGGTGTTTTTAACGCTTCAGCATTATGCTCAGCCAGTGTCCGATTCACAACCGCAATGACACATACCTTCGCATTGTTTATTTGTACCGAATAATATTTTTATGTCTTGTGAATTAATGTATTTTCTTTCTTTCTATCTTTCTTTATTTAGTAATCACTTTTCCCTTGTTCCAGTTTATCTCTCTAGCCATCAATAAGGAGACAGGCTGGATGAACTACGTCTCTAAGGCCGACGGCACCTCTCTTACATACCTGGCCGTCCCTGGCTTCTACATCGGTTGCGTTGGCGACAACGAAGCCCCCGTCAACAGATCCTCCGGCGCCTACATCTTCAGACCTAATATGACTACCACACCAGAACTAAAAACATTCCAAAACTTCGCCATCATGAATGTTATCAAATCCACTATCAAACAAGAAATCACTTTACGCTACGACGACACTGTAACTCTAATTATCGGTATTGATGGTAAAACAACTTATATAAACAGTGTAATTGGTAATATAGAACTAGGCACTGAATACGTGCTTAGATTCCAAACAGATTTAGACACTAATGGAGTGTTTTATACTGATTCTAATGGAAGACAGATATTAAAGAGAGTAAGGAATTACAGGCCGCAATGGAACTTAACTTTGCAAGAACCTATTCCTGGCAATTATTATCCGGTAGTTTCTGAGATTTATATAGAAAATGATGATGTCAGGATGATTGTAAATGTAGATAGGGCGAGAGGTGCTGCTTCGTTGAAAGACGGGTGGTTCGAAATCATGCAGCACAGGAGATTGAAGCATGACGATGCTTTTGGAGTTGGAGAGGCCTTGAATGAAACAACTGAAGGCGTAGGATTGTATAGTATTGACAGTCTTATAGTACAAATTGTGCCTAAGAATAGAGAGAGTTTGATTGATGCAGCAGAAATAAGTAATGATTTCTTTTCGCCTCCTCAACTTTTCGTCGCTGAAGCTAGCCTGTGTACCTTTGAAAAATTCAAAAAGATGAATGCTGTTTACTCGTTATTAAAAACTAAATTGCCAGTTGGTGTTAATTTGTTAGCGATAGAGCCTTGGGCTGATGAGAAATTGTTAATACGGTTCGAGAACTATTTAGATTCTAAGCTATCGTCTGAGTATACTTACGTAGATTTGAGTAAGCTTTTTAAAACTATCACAATTAAGTCAATACAAGAAACTACTTTAGCCGCTAACAGGTATATGTCGGAGTTCGAAAAATGGAAATGGAGGACACATGATGCTTATCCTGGGGCGACTGTTGAAGATTTTGATGGTATAGAGATAGAGGTGGAATCAAGTAAAAATGACAAATATAATGAAAAGTTTATTGAAGAGTTTGGAATGATGATAAACGAAGAGTTTGGAACTGATGATGCAGAAAGTGAAAAGAAAGTTAGAGCTGTTCCCGATGAATTGTTGATCAAACTGAAACCGAAGCAAATAAGAACGTTCATTGCTGACTATAAGGTTAATAAATAAAAGTTTGAAAACTTTGTTTTGTCTAAAGAAAACAAATGAAATGTTTTAATAGATTGATAAGATTAAAGAAGAGAAACATTAAATTAAAACCAGATATTCAATGCGAATGTAATAAAAATGTTTTTGCGAAGAAAATTTATCAAGCAACTTAAGACCATAAAGTATTATTTTTTCACTAATTCTCTGAATGAATACTGCGTATATTTTTATTAGAAACAGCAAACTTAAATGGTAGTTAAATAACAATAGTAGAATGTACAACAACAGAATAAAACGAGTTATTTTACCCGAGACGTTCATATAGCCACCCGAGCCGATACAGCGAGGGTATATAGACATGTCGTAGAGGGTAAAATGGGCTTAATGCTAGAGTTTTATACTCTGTTTTTCACTTCGATTGCGAGGAAATTAAACGGCAACGGTTGAAACAATTGTTCACCAAAGTTGTTCACTTTTTCATGCATTGCCATATAATTATAAATTTTTAGTGTTATTGACTTATTTTGATTGATTTGATTGGTTTCTCGTTTAATGTATATAGATTTTCTTTTGTTTGTAGCTGTTGACACCTTATTGCCATGGTATTAGATGAACATTTAACTTTATGGACTAGAGCAATGCATTGCTAGATCAAGCATAAATATGAATTTTGCAAGCACGAGAGGTGAAAACATAGTTTTGTTTTATCAAAAGAAAAAAGTATTTTTTAAACAAATTAGCATGCAGTGTATCACTACTTTATTTTCATTTGAGACGTCGCACCTTTGCGTCACACTTTTGCTAACGTGACAGCTGTCATAGATCCACTTCTCTCACAAGTCAATGTTATAGTACGCAATGCTAAGCGAAAAAAAAACGAGCTTTGTAGCTCTAAATAAAGCCAACGTCTGGCTTGGTTACAAATTTGTATTTCTATAAAAATATAGGTACGCTGTATATTTATTGAAAAGCATATTCTTATTATAAAAATACATTACAGTTAAAATTGGCTGACCTAGAACATCAGATGGAAATTTGGAAAAAAAACTGATGCCTCGTCTAGACTTGTAATTTCAGTATTAATTTATGGTCAAGTTTGATAATTTTCTCTCGATATTTTTGTATGTTATATCATACTAGGAATTGTATGTACGTTTCGTACAAAAGCCAAAAATTCAATTTATTTTTATTGAATCAAACTATATTTTGTAGAAAAAATCTTGTGTCATGTATTTTTTGAATAAAGATTTTAAATTAGAAATTGAATGACTAAACTTGTTTTCATTTATTGCTCAATTTGAATACATTATAACAGCAACACTATTTAAACTATTTTTAAAATACCTATAGAACTCAACGGTTCACAAAGTAATTTACCCCCAAGTGTTCCAATTAAAAATTATTTATTTACACAAAAGGCTACGACTTGCGAAAAAGAGAATATGTAGGTATATAACCAATTCTCAAAAAAATGGCATAATAAATTACGCTAATGACAAATTACTTATTAAGATTGGTTTTTGGAGTCTTTTTGTATTTTTTATTTCAACTCCAAATTTGTTACTTTTACGGTCATCCCGTGAAATCCAACGAAAATACAAACTGAAACATGGATGCACAGAAAGAGACCAGCGCTGGGAATCGAACCCAGGTCCTCAGCATTCCGTGCTACGTGCCATACCCCTACACCACCACTGGAGGAGGACTGGATATTGGAGGAGGGTTCGATTCCCAGCGCTGGTCTCTTCTTCTGGGTTTTTACTGTGCACCAAGGTTTCAGTCTTTATTTTCGTTATTACTTATTTATTTTTTTACTTTTACCGAAACAACCGAATAAACTATAGGGTACTTCTGGTTGGCCTGTGAGGGACAATATCTAAGGTTGAAATGAGTGCAAAAGCCTAAGGTTTACGACATGAAAATAATACAATAATGTTATTTCCCAAGTATATTTATTTATATCCACCATCACCCCTTAAAATTACGATTATATTTTAAAAACATGTACATATTTATAGTTATGCTTATTAATAAAAACATCATAAATCCGTTTAACGCGCCAATTTATTTTTAAAACAGTGTCCTTTCAAAAGCTGCGCAGAGTAGCAGAATCAACCAATCACGTCGAATCAATGACAGTTTTGTTTTCTGACAGTCGAACCGAAATATCGCTAGATGGCTTTAGTGTCGCGAAGTCTGATGTTACGTTGCAGTCTTGCTTGCGATTGGCTCATTTAGTTTTTCAACCAATCACAAACGTGACGCAATGAGGGCTATCGTTTTTTGTCTCACTAGATGGCGCACTGTTGCGTGAGGTTTTAAGGTGTGCCTTTCAGAGTCTGTTATTACGGGCGTGAAAACAAAATTTAGATTAAAATCATATTTAATACACCTTAAAACCGTACCATATAAATATCAACCATGCCACAGTGTTGCATAGTCCCTGTTTTGGTCGGAAAAAAGGGAGGACAAAGGTTTCCGAAAGACAAAACTGTCTCAAAACACAGACATTCATTGCCCCGGAACGCATATTTGCCATAATTAATATCAGATATTTCAAAATATTCACAAAATTATTCTAATTCTAAAAAACCCGCGTAGCTCACCCAAAAACTATGAGATTTGACATTTCGGAGACCTCACGCTACACTAGCGCCTCTAGTGGCGAATTCATACGCGATAGCCCTCATTGTCAAAGTTCTCAAATGAACCGCGCGGTACTAGCGCCATCTGCCGGTCACAAGCCCTCATTGATTTATTTATTCACGTCACACCCGCTCCCCTTTATTGCGATAATGTGACGATCAGCTGTATTGTCTACACGTTGTCGTTCACGATCCCATGCACCATCTCTTTCTAACCTCGTCTTATGCCGCGTGACAGAAAGAAATGGTGGAAACGATTGTGACCATGATCAGCGTGTGTACAATAAAAACCTTTTGAAATAATGATATTGGTTGATTCCGCGAGTATGCGATGTCTTCCTTCTGCTTTTATGAAAGCTTAGTACGGTAGTTTAGTTGCCCAGGTAAAATAATTAACACACACACACAAACATCACGCCTGTATTTCCAAATGGGGTAGGCAGAGCACACGAAACGTTACCGCTTCGGAGCCACTTTTAGCAATTTTAGGTTTTAGGTTTGACAAAAACGGTACAATAGTGACAGGTTGCTAGACTGTCGCCTAAGGTATACCTAAACCTAAATAATCCTCAGTCGCCTCTTACGACATCCACGGAAGAAATGGAGAGGTGTAATTCTAACCCGACACCACACGGGTATATATACTTATTACCTACTAATTATTCTATTTACCCTCTGTGTCACCATCCATTGATTAAATTTATTTGACGGATAAATGTGATGCCGTCTCCTTGTTTTGTTCGAATAGACGGAGACGGTATTGGCAGAAACGGAGCGAAGCGGTCCGCATTATTTTGAAATAAAACTGTAAACTACTTCGATCTGTGTTTGTGTCGCCCCACAATATTATCTAAATCTAGTCGCATATTACGAATTTATAGACGCCGATGTAAACCTAGTTATTTTGTGAAGAAATAAAGACGAATCGAAGTAGTTCAGTTTTATTTCGAGTATCTTCAAAATAATGAACAAAGCAAACAGAGACGGCATCACTTTTATCCGCTTTTTCGACAGTTATTAAAATTAATCAATGGGTTGGTGAAAGAGTCAGATTGTCGAAAAATAATGGGCACGCTTTTTTTCTTTTGTCAATCAAACAAGAAATGACAGATGAAGCCCGTCAAAGTTCGGGAGTGGCGGCCCGTGACGTAACGATCTGACGTGCTAAAAAGTGTCACATGGTGTGACGTCACGCGGAATTTTAACTGGTTACGTCTATCATTTTTTGGTTAATTTACAAAATAAAGAATCTTCTCCAATATTTTTTGCCAATGTAACTGTCGGACTGTTGTTTTCGACACTTACCTATGTCTAACCCTCTCCCCAGGGTAGTACGGTCAAGGTCTAAGATATCTTTACACTTTAGCAACTTGTCACTGTAGGACATCTGACAATTTTATACACAAGTTCAAATATAAAGTGACAGCGACAAGGTAGTAAAGTGTGATTTCGACATTGACTTATATTCTACCGAGTCTACGTTAGTACATATATATCGATGGATTTCGACATCGACTGTACCTATTAATTTTACAAGCTTTTATTTATTTGCAGTGCTTGTTCGTGGGAATTTCCCTCTTGTGATCGAATTGACTTGATATTAGATACGGATAATAATTATGTACCATCAGCCAAATATGTGGTCTACCACCCTAAAGTTGATAATCGATTGCATGTCATAAAACAATAATGCCAACAGACGTGTCTGTCAACTTGAAAGTTCGACTTTAGCGACATATTCATTTGATAGGAACTTGTTTAAATGATAGACCACTTATTTGGCTGATGGTACCTAGTTGGAAGACGATGCTGTATAGTTACAAAAAGTGCAGCCAGCAAAAAGTTTATGCTAAAAATAAAAATTTCGTTACAATACAATACAATACAAATATTCTTTATTGCACACCATAAAGCAGTAAAAATACTTATAATATAAACACTTAGATTCACGGTAGACAATAGGCGGTCTTATCGCTTAAAAGCGATCTCTTCCAGACAACCATTTGGGAACAAGAAATTATATAAATATGTTACAAAAATAGGTGGCGGAAACAGAAACAGAAAATAAAAACAAACAAAATATCAATAACATTAAAATAAATACAAATGAAAATACATACATGCAATACTATACAATACATAAACCACTAACATAATACAGCAATATAAATTAACAATAAGGCCGCAATGGGAGAAAAAGGATAAGAAATTAGGAAATAAAATAGATAAACACAGAAAGACTGAGGACAGAGCTAAGAAGGCAGTGTCAAGAAGTGAGCCTTGACGAGATTTTTGAAAATAGGAAGAGATTTAGCTTCGTTATGATTTATTTCAATTATATGAAAACGAAAATTGTGTTTTGCTATAGTAATGACGATGAATGTTTTTTTTATGATTCGTCGGTAAGAACATTTGTGTTAAAATGACAATTTTTGACGTAAAAAGCTAGAATATGGCAACAATTATGTATGCAAATATTTAGGTCTTTCATCTATTTTCTACTCCTTCATTTCGGGGTGGAGCGTTAGGCACTTGTCTCACCGCCAGCGAGGAAACGATTGGCTATCGACTATTTTCTCGCTCAAGAAACGAACAAAAGATATAAGATCCTGTGTGAGTAAAAGAGACACATATATTAATAGTTGATCGCTGGCTGTTCACACTGTCGGCGAGAACTCGCTCTTACATCTTTTGTCGCAGCGACAAAGCTATAAAACTCGCTGAGCTATAGATACTCGCTCAGCGATGTCAGCTTGGCGACCGCCCCGCACGAGCGAGTCGAGTGGAGCGAGTAATCGCCCGTCGCACGCGAACACTCGCTTACAGCCGAGCGACAAAACTACACTCGCTTCTCGCTGCTCGCCCACTCGTTTCTAGTTACTCGCTCTACTCGCTTCTCGCTCATCGTCGGCGGTGGGACAAGTGCCTTATGCAAGCGTCTCAACCGTCTCATTTTGGTGTTTACATTTTAATATGAATGGGCTGCAGAATTTGATGACATTTTCGGTTTTTTTTTTTGACGTCCTGCACTGCTACTAGCTAACCTGGAATCAGCAGGGCTACTACGAAACTCGAAGTTCGTGTCGTGCGGTCCCTCTAACACTTATACTATTTAATACCAGAGCGAGAGGGACGGTACGACACAACTTCGAGTTTCGTAGCAGTCCTGCTGTAACAGAATCTTCTGCCACGTTAACGTAAATGTGTCCACGAAAACCATTACGAAATGCTCGAATAATGATCAGTACGAAGAGCAAAATTCGAAATTCGTATCCTGCTGCCACGCTGGTGCTAATATTATTTAATACGAGTGGCAGGGACGGTAAGTACGATGAACTTCGATTTTCGAATTTCATAGTAGCCCCGCTGGGTCTATTAGGTTAGTTATTTAGGTATATCGGTACATAGCCATTAGCACTGGAGCGACCATCAGCGTGTCGCGCAGTCTGGTCTGGCTCGAACGATTCCGGTATGCCTAGAAAAATAAGTTTTTGTTAATAATGTTATTTCAAAAATACAAACTGAAATATAGATGCATAGAAAAACCAGAAAAATAAGACCAGCGCTGGGAATCGAACCCAGGTCCTCGGTATTCCTTGCCACGTGCTATACCACTACACCACCACTGGAGAGTGATACAGACACGAATTTCTGCTATGCACCACATATTTCAGCTTGTTTGTTTTCTTATTTAGTCACTTAAGCAGCGACACTAGCGACATCTATGCTGTAGCCTTAATCGAGACACTTTCAGCACCCCATTGGAACTAACCGCTCACTCGGACAAGAGATGTCGTTATTGAAAAGATTCCAAAAAAACAATCTTAATAATGTCATTTTTAATATAATATTATCATCCAATATAATATTATGTCTATATTATGGGTATTTGCATTGTCATCCAAACTAAATTTCTGTACCAAATTCCAAAATTCTATGCCATTTACCGTTGAGGAGTTCCGACCTGTGAAGATGATCCAGGCCGGACTTTTTAGGGTTCCGGAGCCAAAATGGCAAAACGGAACCCTTATAGTTTCGCCATGTCTGTCTCTGTCTGTCTGTCTCTCCGTCCGAGAATTTACTCAGGGACTATCAATGCTAGAAAGCTGTAATTTTGCACGAATATATATACATATAAACTATGCCGGCAAAATAGTACAATAAAAAATTCAAAAAAGAAATCTCATCCGACCCTATGGTATGGGGTATCGTTGGATAGGTCTTTTAAAACCATTAGGGGTTTGCTAAGACGATTTTTCGGTGGGTGGAAAAATTTGAAAAAATTCAGAATGGTAGTAAGTATATCAAACTTTCAAGGAAAACTATAAAGGTTAAGTTTGCTTGAGAATTATTAGCAGCTTAAGGCATAAAAATAAATATACCTAAACTATGGAAGATTCCGTATAAAATACGAAATCCTTAGAAAAATATTACTTAATTTTTTCTTAATGGCTACGGAACCCTATTTTGGGCGTGTCCGACACGCTCTTGGCCGGTTTTTTTTGTTATACGCGATTGTCCTCATTATTTAAGGTGTCCCGATCTCATTAACAGCCAACCTTCCGAAAAAAGCCATTGTATTCTATTATCTCCTCAAGTGCATAATCCTCAGTTTAAAATGAAATGAAATATAAGATAAAATAGCTCATTGAAATAACGACTTTATTATTTACAATAGAGTTCATTTTAAATAAAACTTTGTTGGCAGATAATGTTTTTCAAAATTGAATGCGTCGTAGACAAGCAGCCTCATGCAAAAGTATTATCTTTAAAATGCACTTTCTTCTTTAGACAATAAAGTCGTTATTTCAATGAACTATTTTATTTCATATTTCCGTTCATTTTTAACCCGACTTCGAAAAAGGATTATCAATTCGGTTGTTTTTTTTTTAATGTTTGTTACCTCAGAACTCCGTCATTTGTCAACCGATTTGGATTTTTTTTTTTGCGTTCGTCTAATAATGTCATCAATTAGGTCCCATAAGCACCAAATCAGGATCTGATGATTGGATCTTAAGGAAATCGAGGGAACTCTTCAAATATTTATTTATTTATTCAGAAACAAACAGTCTCTTATACCTATAAATATATATTACAATCACATTTTTTATGAAAACTAGACTTACAGTTTCCTAAAGGAAATATTGAAACCTTACAAATTATACTACATAAAACTAAATAGATTACTAAATGAATATTGTTGGGACACCTAGGTATAGTAAATTCGATATATTTAGTAGTAACTCGTGCATTTGCTCTTGAAAATCATCATTTGGTGAAGTGGAACTGATGATGAAGACCACAGTTGACCATCGGAGTTAGTACTCAATTACAAGTATTTCACGGGTTGAATTTTAATTACTTTGACACAGTTGCTAAGCAAGTTATGGTCCTCGTAATACACATGGAAAACCGGTAGTGAAGCACCAGGACTTCAATAATGGACATCTCAGCATCGGAAAAAGCAATCTTTCATAAAAGGTGACGAGCAGTTGATATTAAACTATGTATCTTAGATTATTTACACTAAAAAGCGTGAAAAAAATTGAACCGATTACAAAAAACATGAAAAATATTTTCTCAGTCTGAAGTCGGTCGGTGCCTCAGCACGAGCCTCAGAAGTGATTGAAGCCCAATATAAAGTGCCTAGGTGAGGTAGATGACTATAGGTCCACTCCTGCTGGCTCGTGCTGAGGCTTCGACCGACTTCACTGTTAGAAAATTATTTTCATTGTTTTTTGTAGTCGGTTTTTTTTTTTAAACACTAATGCGGTTGAGGGCACAATAGAATACAATGGCTTTGTTCAAAAGATTGGCTGTTAACGAGATCGGGACACTTCAAATAATTCGTAACTAAGTATACCCGCACCGACGCCTGCAGGCCGCGTCACGCACCCGCGACTGCTAGCGTAGGCCCTTAGTGCAAAATCCAGGATTTTGTAATCATCCCAGCCTATATACGTCCCACTGCTGGGCACAGGCCTCCTCTCAGAACAAGAGGGCTTGGGCCATAGTTCCCACGCGGGCCCAGTGCTGATTGGGAACTTCACACACACCATTGAATTGCTTCGCAGGTTTCCTCACGATGTTTTCCTTCACCGCAAAGCTCGTGGTAAATTTCAAATGTAACTCCGCACATGAATTACGAAAAACTCAGAGGTGCGAGCCGGGGTTTGAACGCACGACCCTCTGCTTGAGAGGCGATAGGTCAAACCACTAGGCCGCCACGGCTTCTTCGGATTGGATAAAAAATTGGATTGGAAAAGGATTTTGTAATAATGATGAGTTATACGAAAGTTTCAAAGATGATATTGATGATGATTGTCTACCTTGCAAGCTGCCCGCTTCTCCGCCGCCGGCCCGACGCAGGCCGCGTACGCCGCACGATGCGGTATCGCGCTCTGCTCGTACAGTCCAGTGAACAGTTTCTGCTGCGGCCCTCGTGCGAACACCGCCACGTCCTCCCCCCCGTGGGTCTCCCACTCGATGGGGACGTCGGCCGGCGACATCCAGTGGAGGGAACCTGACAAGAGTTCCACATTTTTATAAGCTTGTATTTAACGTGCCCGGTTTATTTGGGTCGAATCTTGCAAGTTCAATTTGGGGTCATATTCGGCGTTTCAACCACTTATAATACGGTATTTGACTATTTTGTATATGTTTTATAAATTAAAACTACACAATGCCTGTTATCGTATAGAAAAACAATTTTTAAGCCACCTTTACAAAAAACAAAGTTAATGGTTTTGAAATCAAGATTAGACAGAGAAATACATACTGGCATGTGACGTCACACGCCAGTACCACCCTGCTTGCTGCATAGAGAAAAGCGTTTGAGAAAGAGACAGGTATATAGATTTTTCAAAAAATCACTATAAATCCAATTTTCAACCGATTTAAGTTTTCTCTTCGCTAAACACTGTCTGTACATCTATATTTTTATAATAATATTACTTATGATCAGAGAGAGCCGCGGACCGGGAGACGAGCTGTCGGTAGGCCTCCAACAAGATGGAGCGACGACTTGGTTAAGATCGCGGGATCGCGGTGGATGCGGAAAGCACAAGACCGGTCTGAGTGGAGAGCCTTGGGGGAGGCCTATGTCCAGCAGTGGACGTCTTTCGGCTGACATGATGATGATGATTACTTATGATATGGGAAATTCAGGAGTTGTCAAATACCGTATTATACTTATACTAAGTTAGCGTAGAACATAGTAGGTAGTTCAATGGTTTCAACCGTCTCATTTCCTTGTCAATTTTTTTACGAATTGGCTGTAGATTTTTGTCGTTTTTAGGGTTCCGTACCCAAAGGTTAAAAACGGAAACCCTATTACTATGAGTTCGCTGTCCGTCCGTCTGTCCATCCTTCATCAGGCTGTATCTCTTGAACCGTGATAGTTAGACAGTTGAAATTTTCACAGATTATGTATTACGTGTCCGCTATAACGACAAATACTAAAAACAGAGTAAAATAAATATTAAAGGGGGCTTCCATACAGCAAACGTGATTTTTGGCCGTTTTTTGCTCGATATTAATAAGGCAACAGGTAGACGCTTGAAATATTCACAGAATATTCACTTTAAAAATAATAGTTAAAGTATAATAAAAATAGAAATTGAATGTTGTATAGATAACGGTATGGCACGGAACCTTCGTGCGCTGAGTCCGACTTGCACTTGGCGGTTTCTGTTGATTATTTGTTAGAGTTCCTCTATTTCTAGCAGGTAACTAAAACTGTATTAGAATCTCGGGCCATGGCCATATATTTACGGAAAAATGACCACAAAAATGACACGTGAAACGCGTGAATAATGACCATTTAACCCACTTTCAATAGTCGGATTAAGAGCGTGCAAACGAAAAATTGCCCATTCAGCGATTTTGAGGTTTTTCAAATGCCTTATTAATGTCTAAATGCTTACGTTTTTTAAGGAAAAACTAATGTAATATATAGATAAACTCTTACTCTGATGTATAGCGGTAATTTCCATTTATTTCCGTCAGCGTTTTTTTTTTGGCAACGCTCGCATCGTACGCACACAGCAAACCGTTGTAGTGTGCGGCCGAAACACGGGCCGCGGGAAGGAGATCGCGCCAGTGACGAGTTGGGACAAAATGTTTGCGCGCTCTTAATTTGTATTTGGCATAGGTACTTACTAGACTTAGGGATAAACTCGTTTAGCTATTATTATAATGGATACTGCTGGAATAACGTATTGTTTTTATTTGCTTCAACATTATTTAAGAATTTACTTTAACAGCAGGCCAGCATGAAATTCCAAATTATTAATTGGTCAATTAATTGGATAACAACTGTCTGACAAGATTACGCATCGATCCAAAAATAGAAATGTTGCAGTCATACATAACATTGATAAAAACGGAATTTTGTTATGTAAATATATAATTAGAAGATAAAAGATAGATTACCGGAAAAACCTAATTAGTACATAGTTACCTAATGTGATTATGATATTATGATACATATCTGATATGATGCAAAGTTAATCATAATCATAATCATTTATTTGCCATATTATGTACATAAGTATACTGCAAATATATATAAATTGAAGTCGGTTAAAATTAGAATTTACATACGATATACATATAGTTTAGTTATTGTTACAGCAGCACTTGAATCATTCAGTGTTATTATTTGTTGTTGTCACGAAATACTGCAGGTACTTATGTACCAATGATGTAAACTGAGATATTTCCTACTTGATATCGACTTGGAGTGGCATCGTAGCCGAGTTTAGACTTGCAAGAAAAATCATGCAAGTTGCATTACATTCCGAGGCCGTAAAGCCTTTCAAATCCATCGGCGAACCGTTACTCGGTGCAACGTTGTCTGCCAATCAATAATCTGCGTAAAAATTGTCGGCGAATAATGATTGGTTTTTGGAGTCTTTTGTATTTTTTATTTCAACTCCAAATTTGTTTCTTTTACGGTTATCCCGTGAAAACAATATCGAAATTATTAATTAACCATTTGATTGCTTAGAAGGGACATCTCTTGTCTGGTGAGCAGTTAGTTCCAAAAGAGTGTGACGTCTCTCGTGAGTGCTAAACATAGATGTCGCTAGTGCTGCTGATTAAGTAGCGTAGTAGTAAAAGCAACCTGAGATATGTGTGCATAGGAGAAATTCGTGTCTAGACTCCTGTCCAGCAGTGGTGTAGGGGTTATAGCACGCAGCACGGATTGCTTCGATTCCCAGCGCTGATTTTTTTTTCTGGTTTTTCTGTGCATCCATGTCTCAGTTTGTATTTTCGAAATTGTCGGCGAATAACTTATTTGTCTACGAGAATCTGACTACGGAGCTTGAGGTCCGGGGTTCGATTCCCGGCTGGTGCAGCAGGGCTACTACGAAACTCGATGTTTGTGTCTTGCGGTCCCTCTGACACATACCTACTATTTAATACGAGAGTGAGAGGGACGGTACGATACGAACTTCGAATTTCGAATTTTGTAGTAGCCCTGCAGATATTTATATGAATAATATGAATGTTTGTTCTCGGGTCTTAGATGTTTAATATGTATTTAAGTATGTATTTACCAATATAACTATGTTTATCCGTTGCCTAGTATCCATAGTACAAGCTTTGCTTGGTTTGGGACTAGGTCAATTGGTGTCAAGTGTCCCATGATATTTCTTTTTGTCAATAAGCGTCTACGCCGTGCGAACCGCGTCAGCTAGCGTAGGCCGTAGCTTACCAAAATCGGAGTCCTTGGTAACGTCCGGCCTTACTCCGTCGATGTGCGCCCGCGCACCGGGCCCGTTCGTGTACGACAGCGTCATGTACGGCAGCTTGTCGAGTGCCTCGTACGTCTGCGCCGTGCCGAGGATGTCGTTGCCGCGGGGGGAGTAGCCTGCGAGGATGTTAGTGTCAAACAAGCAAAGGGTTATCTCAGGGGGGGTTTACAAGAAAAAGAACGTTAAAGTAACGTGAGACACTCATATTTTATGAAATCAAACATGTCGAGCTGAACTCGATTTGACGTGAGTTATCCGGGTTTATTTAAATAAAAATAGAACTACAAAAGAGGTTTACATAAAATAGAATGACAAAAGGGGTTTACAAGAGAATAGACAAAGGACAATTTTTTTACAAGAAAATGGAACGACAAAAGAGGTTTAAAAGAAAATAGAACGGCAAAAGGGGTTTACAAGGAAATAGAACAGTAAAATATATGCCTAATCAAATATTTGAACATTTAGGGGGGAGTTGGAAGACGACGCACAAGAGCTATGCAATCGTCCATCAATTGGAAAACTTCTACGTGCCCTATGTCCTGAGGGAAAACAGGAAAAAAAAAACATATTTTTTTCTCAGTACCATTTTCAGATTTTCTTTTGACTTCCTGATTTTTACACTGACATAGATACATTGAAAAAAAAACGGAAATGGTAGACTCGAGTCGAGTGACTTGTGCTTAAGTACTTTTACTCTCCGAATTGCCTTACGAAAATGTCCACTATGTTGCTGGTAACCTACGAACGCTACCTTACTTCTTACTAATATTTTTAAACAACGCGAAAGTTTGTACGGATGCATGTTTGTTTGGACGTTTGTTAATATTTCGTGCAGAAACTACTTAACGGATTTGGATGAAATTTGACATACAGGCAATATATACTTTGCACTAACATATAGGCTACTTTTTATCCCCAAATAATGTACGGTTCCTGTGGAATCCAAAAAAGGTTTTGAACTACATACTCATTCTGCGCAAGCGAAATCGTAGGCAAAAGCTAGTTAGCCGTATGGTCGTTCGTTACCAACCATTGTAAGCGAAGACATGCGAGTGATCAGCTGTAAGCAGCAGCAGCGAGTCTGCCTGTAGCAGCCGCTCCGCCGCGGCCGCCGCCGCCGCCAACGCCACCGTCTCGTCCAACGCCAACAACGCCAGGTTGTCGTGGTGCGCGTGGTCGATGCGCCCGCCCTCCACGAAGAGGACGAAGCCGCGGGGGTTGGATGACAGGACCTTCAAAAGAGGAGTTGGATTTTCTCTAATCTGTATTTCAGTCTTCTACGATACAATACATAATGGCTCTTGTTTGAACACCAGAATACAGTTAGAAGTACAAATAACAGAGCTACTAATTGTCCAGTGTAAAAGTTAAATTTAATGTTTTAGTGAGGTAACATACTTAAATATTAGGTATTTAGATAATTTGATTTTTGCCGGTTTTCTGATAATATTATTTTCTTCTAGAAACGGCGAAGCGCACTGACAAATACAAATTATTAGTGTAGAGTTAGAAATCAATTACAATAACTATTATTAGCAACATATTCCAATACATTTTTGAAATATAAACTTATCAGGAAATAAATACAAAAACTAACCTAAAAAAAAATAGTGTTGGGGTGTCGAAGTATAATTTATTATCTTCCACATATACTAAGTTAAAATAAGATTTACTAATGTGAGAAAAACATCTGAAATACAGATTTATTTATTTATTTAAATGGCAGCGCGCTAGCCAATTTCCAGCCTATTTTTTAGGAAAACTGCGGGTTGAACTTTAAATATTTGAAAATTTTTTGCAATGTCGAATCATCTCTCACCTTAATAGCTGCTGTTGTCATCTCTTCTAGAGTCGGTTCTTCGGGTCCAGCTTCAGCTTGATACTGCATATGCCCGCTCTCAAAGAGGCCTACAACATGTATGGAATTAGGAGAGGTCGGAAGAGCTCCTATGCTTAATTAGTATCAGCACCTGCATACCCTTAAATATTAAGCAAATTGTCAGTTATTGGTCCACACATTGGGATTACACGATTTACATACGTGTAGCTGAAATTACAGTTGCTTCAATTTCTTTCTACAATGTCCTTGACCTCATTTATATTAAAACTGCCCGGTTATACCACTCTACGTGGTTAAATTATGGTGTTTAATAAAGTACAGTAACTACAACCAGAATATTAATGTCACTCGGGAATCGTCGGTTTTCTCCGTTAGCCTGAAAGTTTAAATGAGAAAGAAAAAGAAAACAGATCTTTTGTTTCGAGTTCCGAACGACCTTAGTGAACCAGTTTAAGTGTGAAGTTATTATTTTTCAAGATAGTACTGAGTAGAAATCGAAATTATACCCATTACAGCAAACCGGGTAATTGAAAATACCTATTTCGAATTTCAACGTAGGTACGTTTTCCCCAGTTCGAGATTAATATGCATTGAGTTGTACCGCTCTATAGAATTAACTTACGGCGAATAAGAGGCCTATTGTCTGATTGAACAGTCTGGTTTTACCGCTCTACAGAGTTAACTTACGGCGAATAAGAGGCCTATTGTCTAATTGAACAGTCTGGTTGTACCGCTCTACAGTTAATTTACGGCGATAAGAGCCTATTGAATTAATACTCATATTGTCGCTAATTCGCTAATTGCACTACGACATTTGTATGTCGCATAGTCGCAAGTCGCCATTCGCCATCTTTTCCACCCTCGTCTTATACCGCGTGTGAGAAAGAAGTGGTAAAAACGATTGGGATTCCACGTGTGTAAGACAATAAGACCTCAGTTATTAAAACGACAGGTTGGCCAAGTGGTTAGAGAATCTGATTGCGAAGCTTGAGGTCCCGGGTTCGATTCCCGGCCAGGGCAGAAATTTGTATGAATAATACAAATGTTTGCTCTCGGGTCTTGGATGTTTAATATGTATTTAAGTATGTATTTATCTATATAAGGATAAACATCCGTTGCCTAGTCTACTATCCATAGTACAAGCTTTGCTTAGTTTGGGACTAGGTCAATTGGTGTCAAGTGTCCCATGATATTTATTATTATTATTAAAGTTATTGGTTTTCGAGTCAACGCTACATAGCAGTCGACGTCACAAGCATACTTACAATAAACTTGTTGAGAGTATTATAAAATTCGGTGTACATTTACTACACTTCCCTCAGTCCTTTTCTCCCATGCGTCAAACTATCCGATTATACCGCTCCACAGTATTAGCCTACGGCAACTAACCTAGCAAATACTCGGGTGGGTTTTCCGTAGCCTCCAACAGAGCAGTTCTGTTCCAGACGTAGCTATGATCTTGGCCTTCGAGCCGTCCCTCCCACTCCTGAACTAAGTCCCGTCCGTCCCCCTCCGGCCTGCTGCCCCCTCTTCGTCAATGGTCGTGTTGGGGCGGAATTCGCGACGACCGCCGCCTAGAATCACCTGTTAAGTAATGATATAATTAAAGAAGATTTAAATTTAACCGGTTCTCTAATTTTTCGGATCTTCACCATCTCGGCCTCTATACGCCCCACTGCTGGGCACAAGCCTCCTCTCAGAATGAGAGGGCTTGGGCCGTAATTCCCACGCGGGCCCAGTGCGGATTGGGAACTTCACACACACCATTGAATAGCTTCGCAGGTTTGTGTAGGTTTTCTCACGATGTTATCCTTCACCGTAAAGCTAGTGGTGAATTTCAAATGTAATTTGGCACATAAATTCCAAATAACTCAGAGCCACCCACCACCACCACCTGGCGCCACCAGCCAGCCACCACGGCTACGGGTAAAGAAATATAGAAAGAAATAGAATTTTCAGAGAAAACTCGTCACGCCTCTGCTTACTGGCACCCATTCTGTGTCTTACGCACACATTGACGCGCGTACAGACGTCGTCGTGCGTGCCTATGTAGATTCAAGAACGCATATTTTGTATGGCGTGGCCGCCCTGTGGTAGAAGGTCATGTATTCGTGTACACCATCTATTGAATTACAGAAAAAAACATGTTTACTTACAAAAATCTGCAATAAAAGTTGATTGGCCCAATATTGGGGGGTTTACGGTATACAGTAAATAATGATTGATTTGATTGATTCCGTGTGACGTCACACCGTGGGTCACTTTTTAGTTTAGTGCGACATCACGGTCCACACTACCGAACTTTGGCGCGCTTAATCTTTCAAATGTTTTGTTTGATTGACAAAAGATCGTGTCCAATATTTTGTGATAAACTAACTTACGGACTAAGGTGGTAGGACCTTGTGCAAGGTCCGCCCGGATTGCTACCACCATCTTGCTTGTTAATCCTGCCGTGAAGCAGCAGAGCTTGCACTGTTGTGTTTCGGCGTGGAGAGTAAGACAACCAGTAAAAAATACTGGCACTTGAGGTATCCCATCTTAGGCCTCTATGTTGGCAACGCATCTGCAATCCCCTGGTGTTGCAGGTGTCTATGGGCGGTGGTGATCTCCTACCATCAGGAGACCCACTTGCTCGTTTGTCATCCAGTCGAATAAAAAAAAAGTAGAATCATATTCTTTACGCAGGAAACTTCCCAATTCCTCTTTCACAACCAGTTGCCAAGAAGAAG